>NW_017728911.1:38282788-38286175 GCF_001723895.1 Crocodylus porosus | reverse complement strand
AAGCCTGGAACAGCCTGCCAGCGGAGGTGGTTCAAGCACCTACATTGAACACCTTCAAGAGTAAATTGGATGCTTATCTCGCTGGGATCCTATGACCCCAGCTGACTTCCTGCCCTTTGGGCGGGTGCTGGACTCGATGATCTCCCGAGGTCCCTTCCAGCCCTAATGTCTATGAAATCTAGGAAATAAAAAGTAATGTGCGGAAGCGTGAGGATGTGGATCCTACCCGAAACTCAGGGATGGGGAAGGTTAGAGAAGATTAAAAAAAAAAAAAGTTTTTAAAATGCGATGATGTGTTATGAACTCTGATGCCACGACTTGCACTGACGCCGACTACCATTCTTCGGGTGCTGCAGCTCAGACAGGTTGCCACGAGGGGTTCAGCATGCCAACTTCTCCGTGTTAACTGCGTGGGTCCGCTTTACCCTGTGGGAAATGAGGCAGTTACCTTCTTTTTTTGGTAGGCAAACTCCCTTGCCTTTGCGGTGGGGTGGGAACGCGCACAGAGGCAGATACCACAAAGCAGCTAATGTGCTCTAAAGTCCGTGCCCTGCCTCTCCTTGGAGTGACTGGCTCATATGACCAGTGCCACATGCCACGTGCCACGCACAGACAATACATACACTTGTGGCATGCAGGACACAGGTTGGCCATCCCTGCCCGCACTCCTCTGCCTCAGTTTGCCAAAGGGTCAAATCCAGCCATCCCCGAGGCTGCTGCAGCCACCGGAGCACCTTCGATGCTGCAACAACCACCGAAGGGTAATAACTTGAAAACAGAGTAACGTATCAGCGACCAAGGAGCAAGCAGCTGCTGTGCTTGGCCAGCTGTCACAGAATGAAAGAAGGTTGCTTTGTAGTTTTCTCTGGGTATGTAAAAATGCACACCATTTTTTACCCTTTACTCATACACACACTCACACGCGGTGTTAAGAAATGTGCGTGCTTATATTTTTCTGCCTCATCCTTAGGAAGCAAAGGTCCTCAGCAACAAGACCGTGATGCAAAGTAAAGGCGGGTCCCAAAACTGGACATCAGACCCAAACCCCTTCACCCTGAGGGAGGCAGGCACAGCTGCCCTCACACCCGCTTCCCTGAAGTCAAGCCAGCAAGATGAAGCTAAATACCCCTAGCCTTGGGGACATTTCAGGTTCACAACTGGCCCTGTGTATCCTTCATCCTTTTGACTATTTCTTTTAAATGCAATATCATTTGTCTTTAGACATCCTGGCTTATAGCTGTCCTAAGTGTTTTGTGGTCTAAAGTCTGCACCAACCACTAAGCATCTTCCTTTTATGAGGGAGGTGTAAATCCCATGCACCAGGTGCAATTCCCAGCCTCCCTCAATTGCAAATGCCTTGAAAGAGCGTCCAGAGCGTGCAAGGGAATGTGAGACCAGCGCGCAGCTCTGCCTGCTCTTAGGTAGCTGCCCTGCGGACTTGCGTGGCGGCATGGCGGCCTCGAAAGGGTAGGAGTCTTCCACTTCAAAGGTAAAATAGGAGTGTGGCAACGCGTGTCGTTGGCCAGAGCTGTGCGCTCAACTGTCCTGCTGGATCCAGCCTTCTCCCCACCACCCACTGTGGTTTTGGGCTGCTCTGACCCAAGAGTTTGGGTCAGCGCATTGCAATGCTGTGGCCACCCAGGACATCCCGCTGGGGGGGGATGCTGAAACCCTCGAGCTTGTCTTTCGAGACTGAGCTCAGGTTCTGGCCTCTTCCTGAACATACAAAATTGCTTAGCTCTCCTTCGCACCCTGCAAAGCGGAGAACCGAAGACGCCCAGCAAGCGGAAGGTCTGGAAAGCAGAGTCCACAGCCCATTCTCCCTTCTTTATTTAAGGGATCAACACGAGGAAGAAGTGCCTTATGGAGCAGGTGGAGGACCAGGGAACCCTACTGCTGCATGCCACAGCGAGGGGCTCGTGCTGACAAATGCAAGGTGCAAGCTCCCCGACCCTCCATAGAAAACTGTTCCCAGGGAAGGCAAGGGCGGCTTAAAAGCCGAGCCACTGCCTTTCCACGCCACGGGCTTCCTAGGCCATCCAAGGCTGCCAGCAGAAGTCACTACGAAGCCTGCCAGTCGTCGAGTGCTGGCCCTGAAAGCAACCCTTCCAGCCGCGCGGCATCAGAGCCGGCCAGCTGAAAGGTGGCGAGACGGCGGCCCACGGAGACGTCGCTGGAGAAGATGGAGGGGAGAAGGGACCTCTTACACACCGAAGTAGCTGAGTCTAATGAGAAATAATTAGTCTCTGAGTGCTGGCATCACTGAGATACGCTGGGAAAACGTACTGCTTCTTTCCTTTTCTCTACCAGGCAATTCCCCAGTCACCAACCCCAGCAATGGACGCAACATGTAAGGGGTGTAGCCGGTGAGACCGGTGCTGCCGAGTGCCAGAGTCTGGAGCACGGGGGAGGAGCGGAGCATGCCCGAGAGCCCGGGGGACACGGCAGCAGCACGCCAGCAGGCGAGGACGCAGAGCACTACAGCATCAGCACCCAGGGCCACTGCCCCACTTGCCCCACCCCAGTTTTGCTACCGGATCTCACCCCAGCCCCCAAAATCTGGAGGTTTCTTGCTTACAAGAAAACTACAGACCTTTGAGAGGAGTGACAAGTTGCAATGGTCTAAGCCAACAAGTAGGCAACAGAGCCTTTTCCCGGGACACCAGCATGTGCCGCAGCGTGACAAACTCCGATGAGCGGCACCCACAGCTGAACACAGACGGGAAACCCTCCCGCGGACGTCCCGCGGTTTGCGCAGTCACCGTCACGGTAGGCAGGCGAATTTGGAAGAAATGCCCTAGATGCATTCACTTTTGCACCGCTTGAATGTGGCTCTGACCTCGACAGTAAATAAAGGCACTTATTTCAAAGCAGTTGCTACGTAAGGGTGGGAAAATACAGTCAGGGACAGCCCCTGAAAGCAGTAGTTTCAGTCAGTTGAGTGCCCCTGTATTTGATTAGGGTTGGAAGAACTGCTCCATCCCAGGGACAAAGCTCCTCCTGCGTTGCAGGCTCCAAAAAAAAAAAAAAAAAGGAAAAATCAAGCAAGAAAATGGAAGGTGCGTGCTCTTAATGCCAGCGCTGCGAGCATCTTGCTCCTTTCCATGTGGAGGGGCACAGGGCAGGGATGGCATTTGCATTCCCCCCTTCCACTAGAGCCAGGGAAGAGAGGGAGACAGCAAATTCCTCCCACCCGGGAAGCCAACATCTTGGGTGCAACAACGAGCCGCTGTTCTCCAAGAGGACCGCCACGCTTGGGCTCCAGACTCGCTCAACTCTATGCTCCCCACTGCACCGAAACCCCTGGGCTCCTTTAGGCTCAGCCTGGCCCAGACAGATGCATTGTGCACGTCAGCCAGCAAGTAGCTATTCAGCAGCAATGGTCCG
>NW_017728911.1:38260002-38282688 GCF_001723895.1 Crocodylus porosus | reverse complement strand
GCAGGGGGCGTTGGCTGTAGCCATGGTGTCTGGATTAGCGTAGGGAAATTACTGAGAACACAGTGTCTGGGCCCTGAGCCCAGCTGCATATCGTAAGCTGTATGCGTTTTCATTTCTGTGGCATTAAAAGCCGTGAGATTTTACAGGAGTATTGGCATCTCATAAAAAGAAAGGAGACTTTTTAAGGCCAAATGCATGGATGTTATTCTCTCTGCTTATATCTCTGCTGAGCTTAACGCTTGCAGCATGCTTTGCATCCTGCCTTTCCCCAGAGACCAGGAGTTGTACCGGGCTTCTGTATTGTGGTAGGTCTGGAAAGATGGGAATTGAATCCATCCAGCCCAGCATCAGTGATTTCAGTCAAAAGAATGAGAACAATTTGGTTTGCAGTATTATGGAAACAGCAGTTGGAAAAAATTAACATGTGTTTTTAGACGTTTAAACCATCCTACATCCCGTGCACATTGCAAGGCTATAGAGTAGCAAAGCAAACACCATTGTCTTCTTGATTACTAGGTACAGCCAGCATGACAGCTCCACTTCAGGGAAGAATGCGTACTTGGGAAAGGCACTCAAAGTTAAGCCTGTCCTTACACGTTTTCCTAAAAATCAGTCTTTCCAAATTACCCTTCATTGTCACTATAATGTGTTCCAACTTCTGGCCAAATAATAGAAGGCACGGTGCAATTCACAGAGCTCGTTTGTTTTTTAAAGTGCATGCTGTATGCCAAAAAACGTGGTCAATCACAATACACAATTGGAATTAATTTTCCTTCTTTGTACTTGTACTGAAGTTCAACAAGGAAAAAAAAATCACAATTGTGTTCCATAGTCAGCATTGATGATGTTTTTGTGGAGATCTTAATCCTGCCCACAAGCAGATTTCTGCAGGCATTCATCCCGCATCTGCATTGGCAAGTTGTGATAGGCGAATCAGACCTGTCGCGTGGTGTTTTATCCGTTGTGTGACGGCATGGGTTTCACGCGCGCTTCCAGCAAGAAGGGGACGAGCAAATCTGAAACTTAGGTTTTCCACATTTGTGTGGGTCCTTGAAATTCACTTCCTGCAAATGTCCAGGGAAAGGGAGCTTGAACCAAAAACCCTGGGCAAGGATAGGTAGGAAATGATTTGCTGGATTTATCCATGTCTAATAAATCACCGTGGCAGTATCGGACACCAAGAGTAGATTAGTTGCACATTATAGGGACAAGCATCACCTGCAGCTCTTCTGTTGCCCTAAGAAAAAGGTGGTCTCTCCTCAGAGCCAGAGAGATCACAAATAGCTCATGAACTATCCTTACCCCTTCTCTAAAAGGTGCTTGTGCCTTTTAAATGCAGTGCAATTAATGAGGATGTAATTTAGCAGAATTTGGCCCCTGGATTGCAGCATATACAGGCAAAGTTTTCAGGGGTTTCCAGCTCTCAGGACCCACCAGAGAAGGGGGATTGAACACGAATGTGGATTAATCGCATTCCGGGTTTTGATCTCAGCCAGATACAGAGTCTATTATAACCCAGCAAGGAAAGGGGGATTAGACCACGGTTACGTTAGTGCAAATGGTGTACTTATTTCGCCCAGACAACGCAGTGAATGAAGAAGATTATCTGATATTTCAAGCACAGCTGGTGAGTAATGTGTCTGCCTGTCAGATACTGGCAGATATTGCCACTGTGCGCTGTGGGAATTATAATCTGTGGATAATCTGTTCCAGTTCCTTGTGGAGCTTGCAGCTTTCCAACCTCTGACTCCTCGAACCGCAGAGACCAACCCCCTGTGAAACTCTGACTTGCAAGTCATAAAAATAAAAAGGTCAGCCGAGTGCCAGGGTGCCTACTGCAGTTTCCTCGTGGAGTGTATAAATGCAACAAGACAGTCATGTTTATCGTAAGCTGAGACCCAAGAATTTGCAGGGCTCAAGTATTCATATAATACGTGTCAGCTAATGTTTTCAAACATAAGAAAGGGAAATCGGGGGGTGGAAAAAAAAAAGCCAGCCACCCTGCATTTGCAAAGAATGACCCCAAACAGGTTCCTTTACACATGGAAAAGTTCAAAAGGACAGAAGATTGTTCAGCTGCCATTTATAGCGCTGCTGTACAGCAGTAGACCTGAATTTGCACGAGTACCACTTGTCCCCAGAATTAACAGCCATCCTCTCACGTTAGCACCAGCGATGCAGCCTGCAGAAGATCCTTCAAATCCAGTGGGAAGAGAGATGCACCAACATTAGCGTCCTCTGGCAAGCAAACACCGTGAGCGTCAAGGCGTTGATCATCCAGCATCCGACTTCACTGGGCTGCCCACATCACCTGAATGTCTCACTTCAGACTCCCGAAGCAAATTTTATTCTCCCAGCCCAGTCAAGGTGTACGCTCAAGAGGAGGGCAGAGAAAGTGTTTCGAGGACATCCTCAAGGCCAACTTGAGAAAAGTGCAATGTGGACATCAACGTGAGGGAGTCCCTTGCCTGGGACCACCCCAAATGGAAAAAGAGCCTGCTGCAAGGATCTCGGTACCTTGCAACCTCGCAATGACAAGAGGAGACGGAGGGGTGTCCTGCAGACCAGATCACGGCCCTGGAGCCACCCACCCCGCATGGAAACACGTGCCCGAGTTGATCCCGGATCGGCCTCGTCGGCCGTCTTTGGACCCACAGATAAAGCACTCGTGCAAAACCATCATCTTCGACTCTGAGGGATTGCTAACGATCACGTTAGCGAGCTATCTGAAGGGCCTGCCATTTCATTGCTTCTGGGGACACGAACAATGTATTTTGTCATCGACTCTGCTATCCTCTTCTTGAGAGCCTTGCTTTTTCTTCTCTTTCTTTTCCTTTGTTTTCAGTATCCTTGCCTTCTCAGCCTCACGCTACAAAAATAGGAACAGCCTCCTAGCTCGAGGGTTTTGTTGTGTGTCAAGGAAAGAAGAAAAATAGCTACATTGGCACAATTTGGCTCCCTGTTATCAGATTTTAGGTACAATGCCTTCTACAAAATCTTAGCCAGTGAAAATTGCCTTTGGATACCACGTTGAGGAACGGCACGTTCGACAGCAGTCGTCACCTTTCCCCTGCAGCTCTGTAATCTAGGCTTCTGCAAAAAGCCCGGGGGGTGTCTATCACTACAATTACAGCCTTAAACACCGAGCATCGCGAACAACCGCTATTGTTCCCCGGCGAAGCCTGTCAAGTGATTTATCAGGAAGGCATTTTGCAGATCAGGCCAAACCACTAAACCTTTGATAAACTGAAACATCATTTTTCTTGTGATCTCAATGAAACTGATATTTTTTTAATGCTTTGAAATCTGAACACTGAGCAGTTCTAGTTAAATGATGATGACAAAGGGCGATTTTCCTGTCACAGAGACGACGAAGATTTTGCTTGGTTTTCGGCAGAGAATAATCCAACCTGACTAACAAGGTGAGCGACTCCATTTATCCGTGTCAGCAGAGAGCGAGCAAGGTACGGCAAGTTGCCTTTCATCTCTGCGCACGGTGGAGAGCGTCAGGACTTCCCTCCGTGCGGCAGACGGGGAAAACGAAGTCACGGTTTTCAGCCTGTCCCCTCATTTCGAGGGCTTACTGGCTTCAGTTCTGCCAAGCTTGACCTTCACGCCGAATTGACCAACAGAAATTGGAAAAGCTGCTGAGAATTTTGGGCTATTGCAGAAACGTGCATGAAATAACAGCAAACTCTGGATCCCCAGAGTCGGGAGCGACCTCAGCGGGCCGTCTAGTCCGACCCCTGCCCCCGGCAGCCAAGAAAAGGGTCACCCACCCTGGGGTCATGTGATCCCACCCAAGTGCCTCTCCAGTCTCCTCCTGAAGACCCCCAAGGATGGGGCGAGCGCCACCTCCCTCGGGAGCCCAGCCCAGATCCTGGCAGCCCTGACCGTGAAGAACTTTTTCCTACTGTCCAGCCTAAACCTACTCTCCAGTAGCTTATGGCCGTTGTCCCTTGTCGTCCCAGGGGTGCCCTGGTGAACAGATCGTCGCCTACTTCATGTCTCCCCTTATGAACTTGTACCCCGCCACAAGGTCCCCCCTCAGCCTTCTCTTGGAGAGGCTGAAGAGGTTAAGGTCCCTGAGTATTTCCTCGTAGGGCCTGTCCTGCAGGCCTTCAATCGGGCGAGTGCCCTTCTTTGGACCCTCTCCAGGTTGTCCGCATCCCGCTTGAACCAGAACTGGACTCAGTACTCCAGCTGCGGCCTGACCAGTGCTGCATAGAGAGGGAGGATCACCTCCCCGGACCTGTTTGTGAAGCACCTACGGATGCACGACAAGGTGCGACGGGCTCTGCTGACTACTTCGTCGCATTGACAACTCATGTTCATCCTGGAGTCAGCACCGACTCCAAGATCAATGGAGCTGAGAAGGTCGCCCCGAGCCGATGGGTCTGATGGCAGTTCTTCCTCCCTAGATGCAGCACCTTGCACTTGTCCTTACTGAATTGCATCCTGTTGCTCTCTGCCCCCTTCCCCAGCCTGTCGAGGTCAGCCTGGATCTGGTTCCTCCCCTCCAGGGTGTTAGCTGCACCCCATAATTTGGTGTCATCCGTGAATTTGGACAGGGTGCTTCCCACCCCTTCGCCCAGATCACTGATGAAGATGTTGAACAGCACCGGCCCCAATACTGAGCCCTGAGGGACTCCGCGGCCCGCATCTTTCCAGGTTGACACCAACCCATCCACCAGCACCCACTGAGTGCGACCCTTCAGCCAATTTGCTTCCCAGTCTACCATGTAATCATCCAAGGCAAATCCCCTCAGTGTATTTATAAGGATGGTATGGGATACCTTGTCAAAGGCCTTCTTGAAGTCCAGATAGATAACCTCCACCTCAACTTCTACATCTAAATAATTGGTGGCCTTGTAAAAGGAAACTAGGTTAGTCAGGCAGGACCTGCCTGCTCAAAACCCATGTTGGTTACCCCTCCCTCATCACATTAGCCAGCAGGCTCCCACAGAGGTGCTCCTTGATAATTTTTTCTAGGATTTTCCCAGGGATAGAGGTAAGGCTAAGTGGTCTATAGTTCCCCGGGTCCTCCTTCCTCTCCCTCTTAAAGATTGGAGTGACATTGCCCTCGTCCCGTCCTCTTCGCCTGTCAGCTAAGGTGAAGACGCAAACCTGCAAAACACGTGCTGCCATCCTTGCTTTATGGTTCAGAAATGTGGACTGCATATGCTAGGCACATCAAAAGCCTGGATAACTTCCACATGAGATGCCTGCACAAAATCCTGGAAATACAGTGAGAAGACAAAATGCCAAGTACAGAGGTGCTGAAACACTTAGAAACCACTGTCAAGAAGAGGAGGTTGTGATGGATCAGCCACGTCAGGAGAATGGGACAAGACCGCGTCCCCGAGAATATTTTGTACAGCAAGATTTGAGACGGCTGTAGAAAGCGGGGTCGCCCTCTACGGTGGTACCACAGCGTCTTCAAAAATATAATGAAGCCGTTCAGCATCAACGTAGGAAGCTGGGAGGAGCGTGCAGAGTCCCGTCTGGTTGGGAGGCAACATCTGGCGCTGGGTGAGGCCCAGCACGAAGCAGTTTGGATCCAGAGGACGGATGCAAAGCGAGAAAGAAGGAAGCAGTGTGCTGTAAACTCGGACTCCGACTCAGACGACGCCTGGATGCGTGAAACTTGTAACCAGCCGTGTCACTCTCAGACTGGGTTGCCAGCCACGAGCAGGTTCATCAGGCACCTGACTAGACCTCTTGCACCTATGTCATGATCCAGAGGATCAACCGTTGCCTGCTGACTCCAATTCATCCAAACGCACTTCCAGGGCACCGCAGAGCACACTGTCGGGGCCTCTTCTGGAAAGGATGGTCCAACAATGGCAGGGAATAGCTACGCACTTGTGATGAGCAATTGGACACCACTGCCAGTAACAGAAATGTCAATTAAGACACATCCTGGACCCAGGGAATGCCAGGCTGTATCCAATGGTGCATCTGGTGCGTGGTCTGGTATATCCAGTGGTGGCTCATCTACCCAATATCCCATTTCCCATAGTGGCTTCTACGAGGTCGCTCAGAGTAGAGACAGGGAACCAGCTCTGGAGTCATTTACTGGTGGAAAACTTTCTTCCTCACTCCTATTAGTTAGCAGGAGGGTTTATCACCCTGTCTTTCTAATGCAAATCTGCATATTCTCAAGATCCACTAAGGTGCTCAGTCTCTCTCTGAAGTCTGCAGACTTCCGATTCGATGTCTTGCTGGTTAGCAATAGGCCCCTTTATAGAAGGGAAGCAGCATAGTTAATGGTGCCATCACCTTCATCCTTTTATTCAAGGACCCATGCGTGGTCCCCCAACACATGGAGACCCATCACCATCCTCCCTGGCTGAGACTGCAGCAGACGCGCTGATGAAGACAAATGCCCATACGTAGTGCAGGAGGGAGCACAGTCAAGCTATGAGTGCAAAACCAGCAGCCATCTGGTGCAAGGAGCATGGCTCATTTCCATGGGCTCCCTACCACTCCCCTGGCCTGCCCCCAAAATATTCCACAACAGATCTGCTTATTAGCAGGAACATGCACTGCAAACCCTATCAACAAGGTCATAAGCCCTAGATGCACCAATTCCTTCCTCTGCTCATGGCAGGTGGGAGGCTGGAGCACTGGAAATCCAGAGCAAGGGATACCGGTAGGGCCGTATTGGAGATTTAAGAACAAGAACAGCCAATGTGCCACCAGCCAGGAGGAGGAAATCAAGCTCAGTATTTGCTTGGGTGAGTCCTGATGCCATTACAGCTGTGATTCCCCAGATTGCTGGGAAGACTAAACTTTTTCAGGGAGGTAAAAGTAATGGTTGTTTCTAAACATTGCAGTATTTTGACCAGCAGAGTCTTGACATTTTAGCAGCATCACGGCAAGGCCAAAGGCACGTTCACATGCATAGCACAGCTCAGCTGAACACCCACCCTCTTGTGAGCAACCAGGGGGGACCGAAGTGTACAGGACTGACAACAAGACGATCCGTGTCCATGTCAATCCCTGTCGGCTCCCAGACCGGGGAAAGACTTTGGCCTGCTCAAGCTGTGAGAAAAAAGGTAGCGTGGTCCTAACGAGGAACAGAGAAGGCTTTGCATTAATTTCACAGAAACGTGGAAAATTCAGGCTGGAAGGGACCTCAGGAGGTCACATCTAGTCCAAGCCCCTGCTCGGAGCAGGACCAGCCCCAACTGGGCTTTGTCTACCTGGGTCTTAAACACCTCCAAGGATAGGGGTTTCTTGCCTTCGAGACTGAAGCAGAGTTTGCAGCTAATGTCACATATTGCTGGAGCTGCCAAGAGTAAGAGCGCACTTTAAAACAAGGACAGACCAGCAATGAGTAGCCTGGACCACTCCAAAGTAACTGAAATGATGTATATTAAGTGGCTATGGTTTAGCAAGGCTCACCTGACCCTCCCTGGCAGAGCAGCCATCAAAGCCCAGTATGTTACTCTGGTGGGGAGCGGAGAATTATTGGATCTTAGTATACTCACGGCATGTGGATATCGTGCTCCTGGGTATCAAGTTTACCTGGTGCTCCCATTGGTTTTCAAGTGGTCTGGCATCTCTCCCATGATGCGACGACACCACTTGACTTCACACTTAACGCTACAGAGCAAACAAGGTAAAAATGGGGCAAGCTGGTTTTGCTGGACTTATCCCATATCTGTGCAAGACAAACAGCCGTTTTTGCGTGGTACGGGGATGTAGGCTGTAGCCGTGGTGGTCTAAGGACACAGGCAGACAAGGTTCTTTGCGTAAATCTGATATCTTTTATTAGACCAGCTCAAATAGTTGGAAAAATTCTTCTTTGGGTATCAGTACCCTTCGTCAGGCTGAGGAAGCACTTGTAGTTGGTGTGCACTCTTCCTGGATGGAGGGAATAGATGTTTTTTGAACTGTTTTTGCATCTTTGCATGCGTACGTGCACACATGTGCACACGCACACATGGTCAGCCAACATCCATATTCGACCAAATCCTGATGCTCTTTTCCTTGCTTTTACACTCTCCCCGTTTAGGTAAGACTTCTGTTGGCTTCATGGACGTTTTGTCTGCCGGAGGATCCCCTTGCCACTTGACTTGCTGCTGTCAATGCAGCAGTAGTATTTTTCAGGTGCACCAGTGCTCAGAGCCTGCACCCAGCTGTTTTCTACCGTCCTGACCTTAGCCTGGAAGCTTTCTAGAGCAGCACCTGCCTTTTCGTTCGTGTTTGCACAATGCGCGCAATGGGCCCGTGACTTTGCTCTGTTCCTGGATGGTCCCGTGCTCCTCGCTGCCGCTAGCCAATTCCTAGGCAAATTCTTCTCTAGTGCTAATTACAGTATAACACGGCTGAATACTACTGACCCCATCAAACTTGACAGGCAACAGCTCATCTTACCCAGAGCCACTTAAAAGAAAGAAAGACGGCGAACATATCTTTAGGCTGAAATATTTGTTAGTCTAAAAATCTGCAAGCTTTAATCATACCCTTGCAATTTCCCTTGTATGTATTTATACTGATAAGAGGTTCAGGACAGTAATTATCAGGCTTGTACATACAAGCAAAATCAGGCTGCAGGGCCAAAGGGCAAAATGAAAGAGAGTGTCGGGTGTTCAGGAAACCGGGAGCTTGTTTGTGCTGAACTACACAGACAAAGGAGGAGGTTTTATTCTTGGATCAAAACTAGAGCCGAGATAAGAAGCCAGGCAGTAAAACCTGGGCAACGTGCTCTTGGATTTCATACGGCCTCTTATCGCCTTCAGATCCAAAGGACCCGGAAGCCTGTTCCCGGCAAGCAGCATCGTCTTTCTGTCCATTTCTATTCACGCTTTGCAATCAGCCAGTCTCCGCTCGGCTCACGCACGAGAAATGGATGCGCTTCCATTTTGTGTGCCCAAGGCCCCTGTACTGGCCTGCTTGGCTGAACCCCCGGAGCAAACAAGGGTTGCACATCCAAACGGGTCTCGCACCTCCCCGGCGGGGATTCAGCCCCGTGCCCTGCGGCAGCTGCCCAGCACTGGCCCTATGGGGCTTTTTCCCACATTTTTCCCCTTGTTGTGGGGGGTGGGGGAGAGGCATGATAAAAACCTTCACTCAGAACAGGCAGATGAGCAAATGCTTCAGATTTTCTTCTGCCTGACTGTCTGTCTGGGCACAATTCAGACCATTTCAGCCACCTGGTGTGTCTGTGTCAAAAACAACACTACCGCACCAGATGTGCTGCCCGGTGACCCACCCCGGGGGGAAGCAAGCACTGCAGCCCAAAAGGGACCCTGGGGAGAGGCGGATAATGTAGGTGTCGCACACTTCATGACTGCAGGGCAAACCCAACAAACCCCTTGCTTACCAAGCTACTTGAAGTTTGGGAGCTTCAACCCGAGCATCAGTGAGCTACGGCAAAACAAAAAAAAAAAAAAGGAAAGAAGAAAAAAAAAAATCTTAAAAGTAACTGCAACTTCCACCTCCTCTATGGTTTGGGACAGACATCGCATAAACTGGTTTCACCCAAATCAGTTAAATCTGCTACTACATTCAACCGGGTTTATCTTAAACCAGTTTCAGCCATTGTGAAACTGGTTGATGTGCACTGAACTTCTGTTTTGTTACAGGTTTAGACTAGTTTCTGATCCCTTAAACCAGTTTGTGTGTAATGTGTGTCCCATTACACCCTATAGCAACAAGCACTGCAGGGATAAGAACGGGCAAAGAGCAACAGCAAACATGCGCGTGGCATTTTCACCCGTGCCGGTCGGAGTTGGGGACAGCCAGTCTTACGTTACGTGGGAACAAGCACGAGGGCCCGCTTGCCTGTCACGAATTCGAGCACGTGGACATCTCGGAAAGTCCAGTCCCCCCATCAACTTTGATGAGACACAGAAGGCACATCTGGAAACCGAGTGTCCTGGTTCAGGGTCTGCTCCATCCAGCCCTGACTCTCGTGAGCATTGCCTTCACATCCACCGGCCACCCAGCGCAAGTTGGCGTGATGCGATGAAGGGCTACAGAGTCGGGGAGCCTCACCCGGCCTGCGGCGAGGGTTGCACGGCTAGTTCAGCTGCGAGCGATGTGCAACCGACTCGTGGCAAAACGGCAGCCAACAAAACCGACACGAGACTCGTCTGCCGGTCGGTCCCCTGCCCGACATCAATGCCCAAATCTCTCCCAAGCTTCTTCCTCGTACCTAACCTTTTGTTTTTTTAAAGTATCGAAGACTTTAAAGAGAACGTTAATATTTTTCTCTCTTTCCTTTCCAGTTCAATTTCTGCCCTTTTCTACCCCGCTGGATGCATGCCGATGCTGGATCAGGTTGGAGGAGAAGCTATACGCAGAAGGCATCTGCAGGTATCAGGGTTTTTTTCTGAGATCATGCAAAGGCTTTTTGCTTCCTGAGAAGAGAGCCTGCTTGGAGACGGCCTGATGTAATGACATGGTTGGAGAGGTAAAATTAGATGCTGTGGAGACGACTGTGATCTAGGAAACGCTATCGGGCTGAGCTGGCCCAGGTTTTCTTCTGTTGCTCTTCCAACATAAACACGTCGGAAAGCGGTGACGTAACAAAGCCAGGCCTGGGCGGCCGCGTAGGCAAGTGAACTCCACTCAGATTAGTTGCCAGCTTTGCATGCTAGAGAAGATGCAAGACCGTTCCTAGCACTCCCTGCAGGCACCGGGGGAAACCCTCCCTGACCCGAATGCAATCCTGCGTGACGAGGAAAGGAGAGGACAGGCTGGGCATGGGGAGGAGGGCGTACAAGTGAAGCGGAGCATCCTGCATAAGTTAAATCCCCCGTGATGCCAGCCGTGCCTCAGTATGCCCATGCTGCAAAAAGGGGCATGTCTGTCACTCAGACCAACCAAAACAAATCAGCCAATGTGGGCTGAAATAGGTGAGACAAGGCAGCTTGGGGTTCGCAGCAAGCTCAGCCTAACCCAGACACTGCTACAGGCTTTAACCCAACGTTGCTCAGCTCTGGTGACCTTGTCTTCAGTGCTTTGATCCGAGTTACCCAACTCAGCCAGCCAGCACACCCTTGGGTGTAAACACCCCTGGAAGGCTTGGCCACGTGCCCAAGGGTATCGCTGCAAGGAGGATGCTGAAACTTGGGAAAGGGCTCAGAAACTGGCTGCAAGAGAGACGTGGAATATGGGAAAATCCACATTACAGCGAAAGCCTTCAGTTGTATCTAGTTTGGGGCAATAGGGGCACAACCTTTTTGCCATTTCAGTCCCTTTCTTCTGCCTCACCTGCTGCTCTGCTTTCTGCTCCCTGCCCTATCTGCCACTGTGCTGCCTGTCCCCTTGCTGAACTGCTCCATGCCACGCACACGACTGCCCCGCCACTTGTGGCCCATGTGCTGCAGATCGGCCACCCTGATCTAGTTTACACAAGAGAAAGCAAAGAGGGGATTCGATCGGTTTATCGCTACCTACATGGGGAAGAAATATTAGCGCACTTCTTCATCTGACTGAAGACAGCAGAACAATAACTGGTCACTGGGCATCGAAATTAGACCACCAGTCTAGAAACAGCACGAAACTTCGCAGTGAGGAGTAAAGTAAACTTCACTTACTTTTTGACGCCTGACTTAAGGATACAGTGCAATCTCCATCACTTCAAACCTTCCTAAAATACCTGCTATAATTCAATCAGGAGCTAAGGGCATGATGATAGCCTGGTGCCATAGGAATGTTTCTGGCTTCAAATAAAGACCAAGCCACTGCTGCCTTTTTAATTTCCTCCTGATTGTCACAAAGAGGAGCCGAGTCACAGCAGAGAGAAAAGGATATTTGCAGAGCATTACTTGTTCACAGAGCACCTTTCTAGAAACCTTTACAACAGGCAATTCTCTTTTTTCCTGTTGGTCACTTAGGGACCCTCAATGTGGCAAAAACCAGGCTGGGAGGATGTAGCTGGGGCTACAGATGCCCTGTTTTGTTCGGCTCACTGCATCTGTTTGCAATGTAAGCGCCAGCCTCTGTCTCACAGATACATCAAGACGTACTTACAAATGAATGGGAAGAAATGCCCAAGGCAAAAAAAAAGTAGCAAGCAACCCTCCAGGGGCAAACCACCGAGTGACTCCATACTCAGAGACAGGCCTGTTGCACCACAGCTGCACACACAGCCACGAGCTACCACAGCAGACCACCACACGCGGCATTACCCACCACCCCACATTGCAACCAACGGGGTTTGGGAGCAGCTTTCAGCCTCTGGTTTTGCTCTGCTTACAATCACAGAATCACAGAAAATGTCAAGTTGGACGGGACCTCAGGAGGTCACGTCTAGTCCAAGCCCTGCTCAAAGCAGGACCAGCCCCAGCTACCTCCTCCCAGCCTGGTTTTTGCCATTCGAGATTCCAGCTGCGTGAAACTTCAAATCCCAAAGAAGCGACTGAAAGTGTTTTCATGCCATTTTTGTTGTCAATCAGTCAATCAATCCATCCTTCTGTGCAATTACCCTCCTGAATCACAGGGATGCATTGCTGCTCTCCAACAAGATGCCTGGGTAGCTAATTCCTGCATAAAACTCTTCGCCCGCATCTCTGCACCAACACTTGCAAGGCTTTTGTCCGATGCATGAGCAGCCACTTCACGAAACAGGGACCCTTTTGTAAGCATCCTGCTCCATGTGGGGATGGGCCATCCCTGGAGTGGTATCTAAGCTTACTCCGAAGCCACTGAACTCACCAGACAACATCTTCCATGCACTCACAGTCTGGAAGTGGCTTTGGCACTCCCAGCCAGGAGCTGCTTTTCACTTCTGCCTTCGAAGCCTCGGCCACCGTTATTTTGACAGATGTAATGCGAGTTTGCCCTAATAAATCTTCCTCCAACCTGCCTCCCAGCTGAGGTGCAGTAGCTGCAAGCAGACTTGAATGGAAACGATCGGTGGTTGACAAACACCATTTCAAACAAACAGGCCACGGTCTCTCGAAACAGCGCCCCACATCTGGACGCTGCTACTCTTCAGTCGTTAATGTGAGGTCACCTAAGAGCTACTGCCTAATTAGAGCACGCCACTTCAAACTCCGTCACTGCGGGCAGCCCAGAACAGCTCGTTTCTCTTGCGATTGCGTCAAGTCCCTCTTAAGCGTTAACTTCTGGGAAATTAAGGCTGGAAGAGGCCTCCAGGTGGGTCCCTGCGTCAAGGTCTTTGCAAGGAGGCCACGTAGTCTTGTCCCCAAATACAGGTACCACCTTCAAATCGAGGTCAGTATTTTCTGTCCCCCCAGTTGCACTTCCTGAAAGATTGTTCTTGCTTCTCTCTCTTCACATAGTTAGGAAGCTCTCTAATTTCCAGCCTAAAGATGCTTTGCTTGTTCACCCATCCAAAATCAGGCGGTGCTCAGATACGACAGTAAGTCGGGAAATGTGACTACCTTGGTATCTGGACAACTCTGAGCATTGGAAAAGAACCACAGAGCCCTCAGAAAACAAAAGAAGAGTTAGTGACCTTGCTCAGCATTTCAGCCCGATTTCGTGTGCCAGGTATATGAAGATTAAGTTCGGCCACCCCGTCGGGCAGTTGCTGCAACATTCAGACTTCTCCATTCCACGTTTTTGATGAAGGTTTCCTTAAGCCAAGACCTACCACATCTGGACAATCCTAATTATCTCATTGCAGTTGCACGTTAAAACAGCCTTTCTCCTCATTTTTCCTGGACGGTTTCCAAAATTCAGAACCAAGTCCTGAATCAGAACCGAATACCTTTGCGATCCTTAGGATGAGGATGTTTTGTTGCGTGATCTTGAGCTGGGCATCGTGGCACGAAGTCATATTTGAAGCAAGTCGGACCGAGGTCTTTGGCACTCTAAAGACTTCTGCCTACCCATCTTATGCTCTTAGGAGGCAGCGACACAGGGTTCAGGCTGGCATTCATACCTGTGGAAACAAGGACCCAGGCCAAACTCCACTTGCACACAGACTGGTTTGGATTGGTTCAAAAGCAGGAGACTCTTGATGCAAAGCTATAAGCTGCCTTCCCCCCCGCCCCCCCAGCTCTTTTTGGGTGCGGGGAGGAGGGAGACGAGGTGCACGGCGCCTCCTGCTGCGTGCGAAGACATCTAGCTAGAGATGGGCTTCGTTCTGGACTGCCTGTGCGGTTGCATGAAATATGGGGCTCCCGATCCCAGGCCAGCTCCCTGCCGCGGAGTTTGCAGGGGGGAAGACTAGTCAAGGCAGCCTACAGCTATGCTACACAACGCCGTCCCGCGTGCGTAAGGAAAGGGCCCCTTGCAGCCCTTCGCACCGGCACAAAGCAGCCCTAGGAGTCCATATTTTTCCTCTAGAGAAAACTCTCCTTTCACACGTGACTCAAATGGCACCACCTGTTACTTTCCAAGAGACTTTGGGGCAGGAATTTGCAACCATTTCGTGAACCACAGGCCTGGGAAGGTTGGAAACGATTCCCCCGAGGACTGCCATCTCTGCAGGAAGCACGTGAGATGTTCAGTGCGTGTCTGCACCTGAAGCAAGGGGCCTGGCAGTGCTGTGAAGCACATCCGCATTCAAGGCATGGAAGAGGAGCATCTCACTGACCGACTGGGACCCTCAGACTGACCCAGGAGTGACGGCAGCGAGCCACAGGCACAATCCACGCCAGCCCTCGGCGCACTGGAAAACGTTGGCAGAGATGATGAAAACTGGCAGCTCCTCAAACAGGCATGCTTGTAGATTGGGGAAGGGAGAAGGCTAACGGGTATAGTTCCCTGTCCCTGCATAGAGATGCATTTATTCGGCTGCTCAGCATACCGCTAATAGGCCTTGCGTGCCTAAAGCCACAGGCACTTCGGTGAGCCGTTCAGCATTAGGTTTTGTTGGGCAATCTTCTTTGATTTAAATATGTTGACATTTTTGCTGGACTTGCCTGATGTAAAATTTTCCAAGTAAATTCAGAGCAAAATTGTGCAAGTTCAATGAAAACAGTCTTTTGTTTCAACACGTTAAGAGAGCCTCCGTCTCTCTTCAGAATACGGCGCAGCGAAGCCAAGCCTCAGACCGCAGGTCCTGAAAGCAGAAAGGTGCGACAGTATTTTCTGAGCCCTCTCTTTTTCAGCTTTAAATGTGGAATAAATTAGTGGGCAAATCCACTTCACACATGCCCTCTCCTCCTAATTCTTCTTCTAATTGAGGTTGGGGTTTTTGTGTTTTAAATGAGGTCCTACTCTTAGTACAGAAAAAAAAAAAAACTTCACTGGACTTTTTTTTCATTCCCTCTGCAAGTCTCTCTCAACAGCATGGAAATTAGAGAATGCGTCCTTTCAAAGAGTTGTCATAACAAGACAGGCAACTATTTTTCTATTCTTTTTTTTTTCCTCCTTCATTATTTCACTTCTTAGCCGTCCTTTCCCTTTTGGCTTCACTTTGATCTTTGGAGTCTGAGTTCTTTGGACAAATCAAACTAGTTCTACGGTTTCTTTTTTTGACTGGTAAGAAAAAGATGGGAACTTCAGAAAAAGCCTGTAATGCACACCGTGTCATGCGAACAATAGGCCGAGCTCTGCCATCATGCCACCGATGAAACGCCAAAGACAACTGGACTGAAGAAGTCAAAAGAAAAAAGTTCACCGTCCTCCCCCAGTGGAGCCCTCCCCGTTGGCTTCTGCCAGGGGTGTGTTTATTCCTCTACACTAGGGACAGAAGTTACACATAAACCAGCTTAAGTGATGGGAAACTGGCTCAAATCTGTAACACAACAAGTTCAGCGCACATAAATTGCTTTCAAAATGGCTAAAACTGGTTTAAGATAAACCTGGATGGAGGTAGTATCAGACTGAACTGATTTACATTGAATCAGTTTATTGAACTTCTGTCCCAGATCCTCCCCAGATTCAAGTGAACTCACAGTCCCCCGGCATCCCAGGATGCTTTGCATCTCCCCAGCAGCCAGCATGCCTGCTTGCAGGGTGGGCAGGCTAGGCTGGGCCCGAGCTGTCTGCTCCAGCCCAGCAAGGAGGCCTGCTCTAGCGTCCCTCAGCATCCAGCCTGGGCCACTGCAGGCTGCATTTCCAGAATCAAAAATGAACGTCTGTTCACTTGCCTATCCATTCAGTCTACACAGCTAAGACTAACCTGCAAAGATTGAATAGATTCAACCTCAGGCTTTTTGACTGCCTTTACTTAACCCTAGGGTTACCCTGCATTTCATACCAACGCTATGGAGCAGAATCATAGAAATGTCAAAAGAAGGTACTTGAGGTCAGGGCATGCAACCCAGTGCCCTGAGATCGGATTAAGTATACCTACACCACCCCCAATAAGTGCTTGCAGTCTGGCTGCTTACATCCAAGCAGAGGAGCTCTAGATGATGCCTCTCCCAAGTGTATTGTACATCTCCTGTTCACATCACATCCCCCAGCTCACATCAGGCCCAGCTGGCACAGACAGAAAAGATTCCCAACAAGCCTGCTTATGGCACAGCTTGCCTGGTACCCAGATCCAACCAGCCCCCCTTCCATTGTCTACTAAGACAGCATTGCTAATGCATAATTAAGTTGTGATACGAAGTTATCAGGCAGTCTGGACAGAACAGATCAGTGCAGCTTCAGACGGGAGGCAACAGGCTGGAGGACGTACAACGCATTAAGAAGTTGTGCCAGATCCTTCCATCTCCCCATTTCAAACCCTAGGACTGAACCAGTCTGGTCTCTCTAGTATTTCTGATGTAATATTTACCGCACAGTGTAGGAACTGGAGTCTACAGGTAAGCACAGCCCTAAGGGCTAGTCTCTGTATCACGGCTCCCTGAGGTTGGCAAAGAGAGGGGGCTTTTGAAGAGAAAAACATAGCAAGCAGCAAGCACGCCTCCACTTGGATAAAGGAAAGGAAAGTAGCCCTTGATAGGTTTTTCCTTCCACAGAATTTTTCTTGCAGAGATGTGGCGTGGGAGCACACAGCTTTCGCTGAGCCTCCCACAATAAAAAACACCATTTGCCCGCAAGGTTTTTGGTCGTCACGCTCTCTGCAGGGCTCTGGCTACTGCGGGGGAACGCTGAAAGCGTTGGATTTAGTTTGAGGCACTGGAGACAGAGCTGGAGAAGGTGTTTCTTCGATAGCAGCAGAGGACTCTGACGTTCACGGTCTTTCAGCCTAAAGCCTCTATTCTCTTAGTAAATCAAGTTGTTCACAGTGGTCAGCACTGCCACGTGAAGCCGGTGCACTGATCTTCCCGGTAGACAGAAAAGCCACGCGCAGGAACGGTCCTCTCCCCGAGGAAAACAATACCGGCTCCTGTGAAACCCCACGTCCCCGCCTCCTGCGCGCCCTCCACCCCCTGCACCCATCTGAAACAACAGTCTGAGCTACTGACTTTGAAAAGGTAACACAAAGTCCTGCAGTCTCCCAAAGTGTGTAACTGTACTCCAAGTTTTCGTCTGAAGGTTGTCTGGTTTTATTCACCAGGGTAATTGCAGAGACAACAACTGTAAAATCTAGTGGCAAATTCTCGGAAAAGACAAGTTTTATCTAGAAAGAGTCTAGTCTTCCTACCAGCAATGGCCTGTACCTTTTTAAGCCAGAGATTTTGAACCAGGGTGCCACAGCATCCTGGGGTGCCTTGAGGTCCACTGAAGGGTGCTGCAGGGGCCACGATACATTAGCAGTTATGTATGCAAAGGCGATTCACAGGACAAGCCCAGACATTTTGAATAGGGATCCATCATGCCACAACCATTCTTTTCTGGTGGAGGCTTTGTGAGGTCCTGGCAACAAAAAAATTGTCCTGTGTATTTTTCCTGTGGTCAAAAAGTGAGTGAAAGCTAATAGCTGGCATTTTCCGAGCGGTGCCTTGAGTCTCAGTGGTGGCAAGCTCTCGATTCAAGGATGATCTCTGCCACGGCTCGTTGCATGGTCTTGAGACTAACACAGCTGCCAGCCATTGGTATAAGCAGACGTGTACGCTGCTTTGCGTGGAAGATGTGAACAAATACCTATATATGATTTGCACAAGTGCTCTGAATACAACTGAGGATGATTAAATGGTATTTATTTCATTTCGTTTGAAGCATTTTGCCGGTCTTCCACAACAGAGACGAGCGTAGCACGGAAGAGGACACAAACTTGCACAAAAAGCATGATTTCATGTGCAAACCCTTTTACGTGAGGACACAGACGGTCCAAATTTCAGGTGCATTGGCCAACTGCACACCCCTGGAAGTCACATTCCCTTAAATCAGGTACCAACAAACCAACATGCCCCAAAACCAGTCACTTTCCAAAAAGGTAGGTCCTCCTTTCTGTGTACTTGCCCCCAGTGAAAGCCCCAAGACATTTAAGTTGGCAGCAGCCCTTCCCTCCTGCTGCACATCACCCCCCAAGCCCTTGGATTTGGCAACACTTCACACTGAGCTGAAGTTAGTGCGGGACCATCTGCCACAAATCAACCTATAGGCCTCCAACCAAAACCTGAGCCCTCACACAAGGAAGCTGCGCTCATCTAACTGAACTGGTTTTTAACAAAACTTTAGTTAAAGCAGCGCTGCTTTCTAGGGCTGCGAAAAGCTTCAGTAGTCGATTTGATTCAGTGCCCAAATTCCCAAATCGAATCAGGAAACCCGTTTCTCTCTCCAAGTTGAATCAGAAGCCCCCAAATCGATTCAGAGATTTGGCCACAGACTGTACAGGCAGGCATTGCAGTGCTGGGGGGAGCCTGCCTGTACAGTCTACGGTCAAATATCTTTGGATTCGGATTTGGCCGAATCGAATCAGGACGGTGATACGCATCACCGAGTCGAATCGCCGTGCCTCTGAATCACCAAATCCGATTCCGAAGCGAATACTAGCCGCTTTGCGCCGGCCTACTGCTTTCTCACGCTAGCGAGGCCTCGCAATCTATCCTCTGGCTTCCATGCAAGAGAGAGAACAGGAGCATGTCGGGCCGGTATCTATCTAGTGCTTGTTAAACTGCTTCCAAATTTGTTCCTGTGCTGCATATGCATGGCATGTGTCCTCTCCCGGGTGCATGAGCTCTTCTAGCGGCAAACGCCACCCCGATGCTCAGAGGTTATAATTTTTTGCCCACGCACCCTTTGAAGCTGCGAGCTGCTCCTGCCGCCGAGCAGAAGGGCGCTTTTGGGAATCAGAACCTCATGGAGCTCAGTCATTTGTGTCCGAGTAAAATGTCACAGGAAACCCACATCACAGAGTCTAAAACTCCCCTCCTACCATCTCATCCTCTGTCTAGACTCAGTAATGCTCTTTGCTAGTGCTTAAAATGGGATGAAGTTTTCTAGAATAAATTCTGGGGCACCTTGCACTTCCTCCGTGACACTGCCACTTCTTTCACACCTCATTCCTCTTCCAGCCTTGCATGGAAACCCGCAAGCAATGGACTTAGCATAGGACATGCGTCCTTTCTAATCTGCCAGTTATTAACCTTGTTAGATAAGTAACTGGAGTAATGGGAGTTTCAGCTCTGCATGTGGACAGCAAGAGTTTTGTCTGCACATGGGCAATGCACCTCCAGCCTGTCTAGACAGAGCTGGAGCACTCAGTCTCCGGAGCAAACCTAATGGGAGCAAGCCCAGGAAACTTCATGTCTAAGTAAAACAACTTGAGCAGTGCTCCCCTCCCCACAAAAAAATTAAGCTTTCTGGAGAGATATCCTGAGAAATGGGTTTTGTATTTTGGAAATAAATAACTTCTGGCTGAAACGGCAGAATGAGGCTTTTTTGCGCCCATGGATTATAAATAACCGGACCATTTGGGTTTTTTTTTATTATTTCAAATTCTGTAATGAAAGTTTGCTCCCACATGTGGGATCACAACTGCCAAGTTTCAGTAGAGGACACATTTTTATGGAGTTAGAAAGCCCCTGAAACGAGGAGTTTATGCTGGAAATAATGACGTGAGCTCAACCGGTGGCAGGATCAGGTGCTACAAAACCTTCGGACTGGCAGAGCCACTTGCCATTGTCCCAGACAGTAAGAGGAGATGGGATTTGGGTCCAGTTTGCCCAAGGGCACAAGTGCTTTGCAGCTTTCCTACAAATGAGCCTTGGCTCAAACATGGCATGAGCATTTCCAAGAGAAACAACCTATTTTCACTGCTGATCATCCGAGTGGCCCTGCACGTACGCACCACCTTGTCAGTCGCCTATACAATCGCATGCTTAAAACACACTGGCTCGAGTGTTTCCTGCAGCAAGTCAGTTGGCCCCAACAGATTGACTCCAGGGATGCCTTTGGCCCAAGAACAAGGCCCGAGAAGGATCCCTATGCAGAATGGCAATCCCAGGCATCACCCCGGGTTGCCACGCTCCAAAAAAAATGATAACCAGCTCACTTTGGTTGGGATGAAATGCGATGCAAGTCTTGTTGCTCAGGAGAGGCGGTTTTCGACTAAGGGCTGACACGAGGTGCTCGAGATGGTCATCGGGATTGTTGGGAAGCCTGAATTTTTCACCAACAGCAGCAGCTGATTGTCCGACAGTGAGGGTCAGAGAAAACCGGCCTCCGACTAGTTGCACGCATACTATGTTTCCCAAGAGCTGAGCTCTGTTCAGCAACACCCCTTGCTGCTCTCATTCTCAACACGCTTATGTGACATTTTCCGTGTGAAATCCTAAACCCCGTGCAAACCACCGGAGCGTGTTTCCATCACAAACTGGGAACTCCCGTGTCTTCCAGCACTGAGGGGCTATTTCAGAGACCTCGAACTCGGCGGCCGTTGGAGTTTCACTCGTGTTTCCAAGACACCAGGCTTCTCCCTTGAATGCTGATCAGAATTTCTGCCAGGGTTTCGGGGCTAGCTGGACATGCCCAGACTGCCTGAGCTCAGTTTTACTGGTGCATTTAACATCTCTCTGTTCCTCTCGAAGTCCTATGGAAGAAGTCATGCCCTCCCAGCTGGCACTGCAATGCCAGGAGCAGCCGGTCCGCTTGGTTCCTTCAAGTCCCTTTTCTGGACCCAGATGGAAAACTGAGAACATTTTAACCTGGCCTTTGCGCTAGATTCTGGCAGCCCGCAGCCTGGGTTTAACATGCCACTATATTCATTTCTATCACTTAGTGGAAACCAACTGTATTATTCATATCTGGTTTCATTGCAGCACACATATTGCTGCGGTGGTTTTACAGATGAAAAGTGCCCGTGCCCCAAGTCGAGACTCAGCCAGTGCCCCCCCGGCACTTGGCTGCCCATGGACCCAGTTGCCACTCCTGTGAAAGCAGGGGAATTCGTGCCTGGGCACCAGTCCGTGACAACAGCCTGGCTACTGCTCTGGCCACCCTACCCCTCCAACACCTCCTTGGGCCACAAGCCACCTCTTCGAGGGAGCAGTTGGAAGAGACATGGCAGGTACTCCCTGCAACCAAATGGCCACAGACCCGCTGGTACCTTGGGCACCGGTTGGATCAGAACACGGACCTGCCAGCTCCTCCTCTTCTCTATTCTTCCCAAGCCCTTGCCCCGGACCGTACCTTTCCTTTCCTTCCCTTCACTCAGCATTAAAGGAGGAACGTGTAAAATTCTCGGTTGCGTTTGCCATCTGCTGTTTCCAGTACCATTTCCTTGCTGTCTCCACCATGTCTACAAGTGCTCACTGCCAACTTTGGGAAACCCATGCCAGGCACTTGCACCTTGCTTAAAGGGTTAGCACCAAGATTCAAGCCTGTGGAAAAAACACGTTTCCTGAAATTTATAGCTTCTTCCATTATTTGGGCATAAAAAAAATTCACTAGCCCATTTCAAACCAAACCCCGGCAGTGTCGGCATCACACCGAGACTATACAAAGGTTACAAGCCCGAGTGTCCTTAGAGACGAGCTACGTATAAAGCTCCGCATTTAGATGTTGTCTTCTGAAGTACCGGGGGGTGACCCAAGATTGTGGTTTTGGGCTTGGGTCCAGCTGCATTTTCAGCCAAGCTTCAGCTTCGAGTTTTGGAAATTCAGACCATCCAAAGGGCCCACAAGATCTGAACGGGAAGGAACAAGTCACGCAGCCACCCCGATCTCCATCCCAACCATCCATGATGCACGTGTTCACAGCCCTCAGCCTTGCCTCTCCCAGCCAGACCGGACTGCTCAAACAGATTTTTTTCTTGGCTTGTGGGTTATTAGGGAACCACCAAGCACATTTCATTTGTGCCCAACGGCAGACGTTAACACAATGCTCCGGGAGACGACAGGATAGCATCGCAATTCGCTGCTACCTCCCAACTTCCTCTAGCTCCAGCAGGTCTCCATCTGACTGAAGGGGGAAAAAATCTGGCTACTAAACAGATGACATTTTTTCGGTTTTCCATTTTAACACCTCTGCTCCTTCAGTAAAGTCTTTACATTTATGAAACAGACGGTTGTGCTTACCCAAAGCTATGGGATAATGCCTGGAGCGTGCACACCGTCCTGGGACTCTTATTACAAGTAAGACTTTTATCTTGCACAAGTCTATGAAAAATCTTATTAGGAAGAATGTAAAATGTATGGCTCAGTCACTTATAAAGCCATACTGAGCCTTAAAAATATTGACAGGGCAAACCAAGTCGTGAAAAATGACGGTGGGCTTGTCTCTATTTCAGCCTAAGCGCTGCAATATGCGTTACAGCTCTGTTTTTTACACTGGTTCATATTTGCCAACTGGTCATTTTTAAATGTTATAGGTCAGAGGAGGACCAATTTACAGCAGCTCTGTAGCCTGGTAGGTCTTTCTGATGACTTTCCTCTTCTCATCCAGAAACTAAACTTTTACTTAGAAGTGGGG
>NW_017728911.1:38239823-38259537 GCF_001723895.1 Crocodylus porosus | reverse complement strand
TTCAAGACGGCGTGGGTCCCCAACCCCTGGCACGTGGCCAGGCTGCCAATGTGGCAGCACCCCACAGCGGGTCCAGGAGCTGATCAAGCCCAGTGTTACACGAGGAGGGGGCCCAGGCCTCTAACCCCTGCCATAAGGAGTGAGCCAAATGGTGCACAGGTCGGTGCACAGGGCTGTGAGCAGGCCTCAGGATGGGGGTGAGCCCCGGGCAGTGGCCAGCCACCGTGCCATCCCAGAGCCAGAGCAGCCCCACATCACCGGGGCTCGTGAGTGTTTGGAGCAAGGGTAGCCCACAGGGGAGGAAACCCGTGGGAGGGAGCCAGCAGAGGCCCCTGTGAGGAAGGGGGTCCTGTCCCGGCCCACGAGGGTTTGGAGGGGCCTGGATCATTCCCCTGGCAGAACTGCAACCGGGCGTCCCCTTGCTGAATGGGGAGACCCTAGCATAGTAGCACCTTTAAGACCCAGAAGGGTGAGTGAGTGCCTTATAGTGTGTCGCTGGAGGTTTTATTCTTATATGAGTACAAGTGTATTCCTATCTTTGATTTCCACTTTTCATGACAATGTTTGTTCCCGGCCTGTAATTAGTTATTTGCATTTATTCCTGTTGACGTGCTGTCTTTATCGGCATTTACCTATACTCACTTGTTCCTGACCCATTACTTACCTGCGTGGGTTGAAGCTCTGTAGGAGGTGTAAGTCAAGTGTATAATATAGTCCTGTACCATTGAATAAGTGATTATTTATACACATACATACATACGTGTGGATGTGTGTGTGCATACCTTTATTTTATTAATTAATAAACCTGTATAAAGATAAGCAGTTGAGTCCTGGCCTGACTTTATCAGGAACCAAGGGGAAACGGTGTGGTTGACACCATTCCCTGCCACAGCATCTCTGCCTGCTGACAATCCCCTTCAATTCGGGGAGGCAGGTACATACCTGGTGTACACCCAGGCTATATAGCCTAATTCTTAGTCTTTGTGAGCTGTGAGGATAACCCCCAGAGAGCAAAGCAATCCCGAATGGACATGGTGCTGTCTGCCAGGATGTATATACAGGCAACCCCCGCTTTAAGCTGTTTCACTTAACGCTGTTTCGCTCATTTTAAATTGATACCCAGTTTCATTTAGCGCTCAGCGAGTTTCATTATAACGCTTGCGGTTGCCCTCTTGGGTCATCAAACACCATTGTGGTCGCCATCTTGGATCATCAAATACTTTTGGTTTCGCTTAACGCTCATTTCACCTAATGCTCGTTTTTTCGGGAACCAATTAAGAGCACTAAGCGGGGGTTGCCTATACATACAAAAAGACAATTAAACCCTGAGGCAAAAGGGGCAGGTGCTTTCCTGGGTGTCAGCTGACCTGTACGACTGCTGTGTGCACCCTCTTATCTCGTGATAAAAGCCAGCTCCCCAATGTGTCTGGTTTTGGGCGCCGCACTTCAGGACGGATGTTGATAGACTCGAGAGGGTCCAGAGGAGGCCACTCGTATGGTCAGGGGCTTACAGGACAGGCCCTACAAGAAGAGACCGAGGGACCAGGATCTCTTCAGCCTCCACAAGAGGAGGCTGAGAGGGGAGCTTGTGGCTGCCTACAAATTCATTAGGGGGATGCAGCAAGGGATCGGAGATGCTGTGTTTGCCAGGGCGCCTCTTGGGGTAACAAGGAACAATGGTCACAAACTGACAGAGAGCAGATTTAGGCTAGATATCAGGAAACAGTTCTTCATGGTATGGGTCGCCAAAATTTGGACTGGGCTCCCAAGGGAGGTGGTGCTCTCCCCTACCCTGGGGGTCTTCAGGAAAAGGCTGGATGGGCATCTGGCTGGGGCCATCTCACCCCAGCCCTCTTTCCTGCCTAGGCAGAGGGTCAGACTCAACGAGGTCCCTTCTGACCCTAGTTTGGCTCCCACTTGCCACCAGATACCCACGCAAAGTTACCATAGAGCAGGTGACCTGCAATAACACCCTGCCCCTTTTGCCCCAGGGTTGAATTGCCCTTACGTACGCACGTGCTATGTGAAACCTCACGGGGAATGATGTGTCCATGTCCAGAGCCTGCAACCAACAATACGGCCCCAGCTTTCCCCTGTGTCAGGTATGCCTCTGTCCCCTGCAGTCCCAAAGCAAAGCAGGACGTGAACTATTGGGAAATCCCTTTGCATACTAAGGTGCTCAGGTGACAGGAGCCACTGGAGAGGGGACAATCCTGTAACGGGTAAAGACCCTCTGCTTACGAGTATTACTGGAGACCAGGAGACCTAGTTTCTCCTCTTTATTCTATCGGTGCCTCAGTTTCCTCGTCTGAAAAACAGCAATCACACTTATCCTCACGGGGAAGCAGCCAGGATAATGTTTACAAAAGCACTTGGAGAACCGCAGCTGAGCGATGCTAGGGAAGGGCAAAGTATCGCATTACTGGAGAACCAGACTCTGGTGCCCTTCGGCTGGGTTGGCCATTGCCCCCGGGTGCCACCTGAAATCAAGAACGCATCAACAATCAACACTGAGATGACTAACGAGGGAGGAACTAGCATCTAAGCCATGGAGTCTGGGAACATCGTGCTCAATTCCTCCCAAACCACATCCCCAAGTGGGGTCTAGATGGACAACCCGAGCTTTGTCTCCGGCTTTTCAGCCAAGCCTGCCAAAAAAGTCCGCATTAGTAGCAGCAGAGGCAGTTGTCACAACAATGTGGACGAGAGCATAGTAGAAACCGTGCACTTTTCTATCGGCCTGCTAACTTCTGTCGAGGGAGATGTGAAAGACGAGGGCAGCAGGTCAAAGCCGTAGGTAAGCACGGGGCAGACAAGCAGTCTGTTGAGCGAGGCTTTGAAAACAGTTGGGGAACGGGAACACTTTTGGGCTCCGAAACTATCCGTATTTACCCAGTGAGCTAAACCACCATATCCTGTTTGTCAGGAGGAGCAGCGACGGGATTTCGGGACACGCGCTGCCAGAGAGCAAAGACCTCGTCGCAGCGCAGCATTCCCGTACTTCGCGTGCTTGGCGGGCACCGGGATGCTTCGCGCTGCTCGATTCGCCCGTCCTACAAAACATCCATCGCCAGGGTATCAGCGCTAGGCGATCATAAAACTTTCACAAACATTTTTCCAGAAGGCAACACTTATCAGTCCGACTTCAAAGAGCTGTTTTCACCCCCCTTTTAAATTCGTCTTGGAGTATTTTAAACATGAGGCTTGCATTGCATTTTGCAAGTGATACATATCAGATGTGTCCTTCAGTCAACATTATCTGCAGGGTTTCAAGATTAAAATATTGATTTAATCCCATCAGGTCTTAGCAGGAAGCGTGGTGCATTACCTATCAATTGTTTCTTGTCTCTCCATGTCTCAGATGCTCATACCCTACTATATGGATCATAACTAAAAAAAAAATCAACCAGTCTATGGCCTGACTTCTGTCAGTCTGATGTAGCACATTTAAATACTGGACAATAAAAACAAGCTACTTATTTCATAAACAGGCCTTTTGGGCTAGGTTTTAGAAGCTGTGAATTCACTTTGGACCATATATTAGTAGGAGAAATACCACTGTTACTAGAGAGACCTGGCACAGATTGGGAGGTGAGATGTGCAAGTTGTTAAAAGGCAGGACAAAGGGTTGGGTTTTTTTTAACAAATGTGGAAATCACACATGAAAGCTGACTGGCGCGCACGGTAGAAAACACCTGAGCAAATGCAAACATCTGAGCAAATGCCTGCATCACCAAGTGCAGTGTTTTCTGCACATTAGGATCCCATTGTGTGCAGGTAATGACTGCACCTGCTAAAGTGAGTAAAAACCTGTTTCACAGCCCAGCTACTTATTTGTGCAAGCCAGGCAGCTGGACCGCTGAATATGCAGCTCGTCTGCGTATAAGCAGCTCGCTCTCAGCACATACCCGCACATCCAAGATCACGTGCCAATGCAGAAGCTGGGAGGAAGCTGGTTGAAATGTAGCCTCAAGCATTATTTTTGTCACGATGCGCGTGTGACAGCAGCCAAAACAGCCAGTCTTGCAAGGAACTGCAGATGGGACGCAAGACGCTTCGTGCGTCCTATTTAGTGCATTTTTCCCCCCGTTTGTAAACCTAGATCTATTAATTCCACCAGGTCGCTACAGAGTACGTGAGGCAGCTCCGCAGGTGGCATTTCCACTATCATCCAGAAAACTGAATAAAAATACAAACAATTCATCAAACCAGGAGGCCATTTAGCTTCACAGGTGTAACACAGGCTCACAGGACTGCTCTCCGTTTCTTGCGGAAAGTTCCCCCAGTTGTCAAGTAAGTCTCCCTGTTAAAGCTTTACTTCTGGTCTGAATTGATCTAGCTTCGACTTCCAGCCATTGGGTTTTGGTATGCCTCCGTCCCCCGACATTAATGGAGGGCCCTCCGTTATCGACTTGCTCTCTTGTGTAGGGACTCGTGTTGCCTTCATCAACCAAACTGGTGTTCCCGTGAAGAGAAGGTACCGCTAGGTTGCCACGGTCTCCTTTGGGAAAATGGAAGTGTTGCTTGTCATTAATCTTAGTACTGTCCCCTGGAGACAAAACTATGGCTCATAAGCCTCTTTTAGTCCCAAGTTCCAGCATTTCTTTATCAATTTCTGTATCCTCTGGTCCATTATTTCGCCTACGAACATCATCCAGAAGGAGCTATCATCGCCCAGGTGACAACAGGCACGGCTTGTTCTGTTACAGTTTTGTAGAGGTTTTCTAGATTTGTGTCCTCAAAGTCTTGGGGTGCCGTGGTTCGGTGCCTGATGTTGCTTGGCTTGATCTCCCAGGCGGACGGCTGGAGAGCCCGAGTGGCCAGGACAAGCCCTGCTGGGACCAGCTGATCTTCTTTGAATAGGTCATTTCCTGTCAAACTTAGCAGTGCCATCAAACCAGCGTCTTCTGACAAAAGGCTATTCCATCAGGAAATTCAGTCAGCTCATCATCTTGTCTAGACACTTCGGGAAGCACATCCAGAACAAAGGAAAACTTGCTTGAAGACAGGTTCCCTGCATTTGTCTTCTAGCTACATCAAAAATGCACAGGCTGGGAAAACCATCAGTGCTATTGCTTTGCCTGCAAGCTCTCTCAGCATTGCTGGTCACAACACCACCAGTCTGGGACTCGACAGCGCAAGAGCCGGGGCACTGCTGGGTTCCCCAAAGACTACCCAGCCCCAAGCTGCCCTAGGCCTGAGGGGCACAGACATTAAACTTTGAGTTCCCTCTGCCCCCATCTTCTTCCAGGCCTGAGCAGAGCTGATGATCCAGCCATATCCTTACCGCCTGGCAAATCGATACCATGACTGATTACAACCCCCATCCCCTCGGAGGAAGCGATCCCGAGTACAGGTCAAGGAACGGGACCTTAATCATTCATGAGCCTCTTACTGCATGTCATGGGGCTGCGTTATGGTTTGTTCTTATTAGCCTGAGAAAACACCGAGCTGCTTCAATCCAAGTAAGAAAGGGGGATGCAGCATTCCTAGGACAGCAACCTCTGGGCCTTTCCTCTAGCTAGCACGAGCATTTTAAAAACTGAATAAAAGGATATCACGGTGTGCATGCACTCGGGAGTGACCCTAGACTGCTCCTGGGATGGGGCTGAGCATGTTGCTTGTTCAGGAGTTACCTCTACGTCAGGATGCATCCGACAGCCTTTAAGCCCTGCCCAGGACTGGACCCCTCTTCTTTCATCTTCCTGTTAGTGGCCTTTAAAAAAAAAATAAGACAAAGCAAAGCCAACCTCTTCTGGATTTGTATCTCTAGAGGAACTCTCATTTCCACCAACAAATGAAGTTCTTGTCCCAAGAGCTGAGCTTTGGACATGTATAAGGAAGTTATTTCCCCAGCAGCGATATTTCTCTGGCTGGTTGTTCCTCACTTGGAAGAAGACTCAGAGCCAGCCCCGAGACCCTCGCTCATGCACAGCCACTCGCATCCAGGCCAGCAGAGTCCACCCAGTTAAGGTCTGGAGGACTCCATGCTAAATTGTCTGCATTAACAGCTCCCAGCAGGTCGCACAAGCTGGAGACAGGCCCAAGGACGGACACTTGCCTGGGTGATATGGTGACTATCCTGGGAAGGCAGCCAGACCCCTCTCCAGATGCTCCGATCGGGGTCTGAATCCAGACTTTCCCCATGCTGCCTATGCCCCGTCTCTGTGGGCTGCGGTTACAAGAAAAGTCTCACGCAACGTGCAGCTACAGCTGGTAAACTGTTTTCTCCCCAGGTCATTTCCTGACATTATTCCCCTAAGAGTATTGGTGAGCTTCATAAAGGTCGCTTCTTCCAACAGTCACCAAGAACGGCTCCTAATCCCGCAACACCTGAAAATGTTGAGCAACAGGGTTTCCCCCTATCGACTGTCTGCAACTGCTATACCCACTAAAACCACGGCTGCCAAGATGCAACTTTTGAAGCCACAGAAGAAAAGCCAATTTACCTGAGCAAAAGCGAAAACTCAATTAGCTCCAGTGAATTTGCCCAACCAATTTGGAAATCCATAGCACCTGCTGGACATTTCTGGAACCACTCAAGGTGGTCGGATCGGGTCCTCACAGTAAATGAGGGTCGTAAAGGGCACCTGTCCCATCGTGCCGCTGGTCGCTCGATCGCTGCCCTCCTCTCTTCTGTAAGACAAAGACGTTAGCCTTTACACCACGACATCGCGGTGCCTTTACCTTCCACACTACTGATGCAGAGCTCCAGTACACGTCTTCAGCATTTGCACCGCGCTGGACATGGAAGGATGCTTTGCATGTGGGAACACTTCAGTGGAGCGCTTGCACATCTTTGCAAAAAACCTTCTGCTCATTCATTCAGGGACAGCGAGATCCCAGCAAGGCTGTTGAACCTCGCAAAGGTTTAGAGCTTGAGTACATGCAATACCAAGTGTAGGTGATGCTCACTCGAGGAGGATTAGCCATCTGCTTTCTTAGTAATTCTCTCAAGGAACTGGCAACCTGACACAACTGCCTCTATTTTGAAAGCGCTTCTTGGTGACCAGCAGCAGATGCTTCCGCAGCCGACAAAGGGTATTTATATCCAAAAGCTGGCAAAGAAATTTGCCAACTATTTGAGTTGGTCTAATAAAAGATATCAAGTTTACCCAAAGAACCTTGCCCGTCTTGGTTGTTGAGATTTTAGTGGAAAGCCTTATGTTTCCGTCGCAACACAACGAACTGGGGACCAGTCTGTTACCATCTCAGCACACAAGCCCTGCTCATTGTCATCAAAAGCACAAGTGCTTGCGTCAAAGGGAGAGGAGACCTCTATGGCCAGAAATGGAAAAAAAAAAAATCGCCTGCTTCATGCGAATACTGACTCAGGTGTACAAGTGACTTCCAGCGAAGCATGGGATGCATGGTCAGCAAGGCTAGATTTCTTCTATGAACCTAAAGCTGAAATGTATATTTAACTCTGATGACCGCAGCGCTAATGAAACAATTTGGTTTTTTTTTATAAGTTTGCTTAGTTTGTTGTGTTTTATACATCACAGATGATACAGCAAATTAGAACTTTTTTTAAAATGCCCATTATTAATTTTTGCTTAGATCTTGAACTGAATAATATTAGCCTTCAGCCCCTAGCATATTCTTAACATTTCTACTTTATTTTTAACTGGAGAAAAAGATAGATTATGTTATGTGGGGTGACGCAACACACCCGCTGCACCACCGCACCCTTTTCAAAATCCTAGATCCACGCATGGCTGCATGGACCGTAACAGATTGCACCAATGTCCCCCAACAGAGCACTCAGCTTTTTGTCTCCTGAAGTTAAAAGGACAGGTGCTGTGGTGTTTAAAGCTGGACATCAAGGCTAGGGACAAAAATTACATATGAACCGGTATAAGTGACTGGGAACTGGCTCAAACCTGTAACACAACAGAAGTTTAGTGCACATAAACCACTTTCAAAATGGCTGAAACCAGTTTAAGATGAACCTGAATGGATGTAGTATCAGACTTAACTGGTTTAGATTAAATCGGTTTATTGAAGTTTTGTCCCAGATCTCCTCCAGATTCACAGTCCCCCGGCATCCCAGGATGCTTTGCACCTCCCCAGCAAACCCACCTTCACAGGGTGCGTAGGCTAGTCTTGGCCCACCTGCCTGCTCCAGCCCAGCAGGGAGCCATGTTCTAGTGCCCCCTGGCTTCTGACCTGGGCCACTACAGGCATGTGGCTGCATTTCCAGCATCAATAGTAAATGTCTGTTCATTTGCTCGTTGGTTCAATCTGCGCAGCTTACATTTCCCTGTGAAGATTGACTCAATTCAGCCTCGGGCTTTTTGACTCTCTGTACTTAGCTCAATAGTCAGCAGCGGTAGGCACCAATTCCCACGGCACTTAAATCAGTATAACTCAATATCACTTTTTACCTTTAATACAATATAATTACAGATGTATCTGATATAAACCATGCTAGTCAGGGTGAGTTAGTATTTCATAGCCTAGCCCCCACCGTATAACTGACCAACAGAGAAAGTAAAGCTAAGAACGATGTGCATGAATCAAAACGGCGTGTGCCGTATTGCATCTGCAGCCTCCCTGACATGTGCATACCACAACCCACACATACATGCCTGCCCCTGTGCCAAGACAGAAGGGTGCGATTCTGGTGTAAATCAAGAGTAAGTCCATTGCAATCTCCTCCAAGTGAAAACTGCATGAGTGAGGACTGAGGGGGGAAAAAATGCTATACACGACCATTGGAGCATCTTAGTTTTGAAAAGTCAAATGCAGATAAGAGCACAATCCAGCACTTTGCAGGAGGCACAGTGCAGAAGGCAGGCACTTTGCAGAAGGCAGGGCAGAAACGCACCATATAGACTAAGTGAATCAGAGACGCTTCGGTTCACTTAGCCTATATGATGCATTTCTACCTTGCCTTCTGCTTGACTTCAGGCTAACACAGCTAACTTCCTCAATCCAGCTCTTTATGACTGCTGAATAATCATCTTCTTAAGCCAATGTGAGCAATTGGTGTGATCCTTCCTGCACTGCTCAGATAAACACCTGCGCCTTCTCTTGGTAGCCCGCAGACCGAGGGGGAAGAGCCGTTTGCCATCTACCCACACGGTAACGCAGAGGTGCAAGCCGTGTCGATCTAGATGCCCCACCGTGCACTTCTCATGTAGCATCAGGCTTTCTCTGAAGAGAAGGAGGTTCCTTAGGTTAAGCTCTTAATACCCAATTAATTATTTTTCACGTTGCCCTTAATACTTTTGCCTCATGTTTTCATACGTGCAGTAGCATCAGATTTTCCAGCCCAAGAACTCTCCGCTGTGTAACAAACATTGGAGTTCAATGGCACGCTCAGTAAGTGCAAAGGGTCACAGGAGATTAAAGATGACATCATTTGCTTTGCCATTAATCCTGCGTTGAATATTATCCAGGAGAGAGTAATTTTTAATGGGGCCCTGGTTTGTCTTGTTTAAACTTGCACATACCTGAGCTGCTTTTAGGCCTGAACCCACAGAAAAGAAAATAATGCAACTTGGCTTTGGTGCAAGCGAGACGTGCTAAGAGCACAAAATCCACCTCCTTTTATCTCTGCGTTTACTCAGTGGCACAGAGTCAATAGCAGAAAATGGAGATTGTTACATTACGGTGCACCTAATAATACTACAGCATTCCTAGCGCCAATTAACTCCAACCCATTTCAACACTGCAAATCATTCATAGAGCACTTCAGATAATATAATGGATGGAGGCAGTAAAAGAGGAAAAAATAAGCACAATGTGAGAGTTGAGTATTCAGACCTGCACTGCATGCATGGCACCTTTGTTCCAGTGATCTCCAGGTACTTCACCAACAAGCAAGCCACAGTGCTCGTGTAAGGTTATTAATTATTATGCTCCATGTTTTCAAGTGTGGGTCCCCCAGATTGACCCTCACGTTGTTCATTTGTGCAATCCATGAGGCTAATTTAAGGACTAAAAAAATCTTTCCTTCAAACTCACGTTTGCTGCGACTTCTACAGCAACTTCATGGGTCAGCTGGTGATGTGCCAAGTCCAATAGGCACCAGATTTCCATCTGAGCCCAGCAATCCACTGGGCTTCGATGGTTAAGACATGCCTGCTCCCGGAGCCACAGGTTCATACAACCAGTAAACCTGTTTATAGCTGGACGGCGGGCAGCGTTTGGCACAAGTCTGGAGAAAGGCTCAAACTCATGGCCCTGAAGCCATAATGAGATGCTTAACCTCGCTTCCATCATATCCCAGCATATTTAGGCACCCAATACATGTGCTTAAGAGCTTATCTTTCAGGTGCGTGGCAAGGATTTCTTAGGGTGATCTCTTTGATTGGACCAACTATGTCGTGGGATAGAGTTAGACAAGCGTTTGAATGCAAGACATCCTTCCTCAGGTCACACTTTTAATCTTTAGGGTCTGACTTTTCACACTTCTGGTTTATTGCTGCTTTACAAGGGGCAGAGAGATGAAACCATTGGCCTAAGTTTGCACAGGAACTCAGTGGAAGAGGAAAAAATGGAAGTAGAAGCCGGGATCCTTTTCTAATCACATACAATTCACTTAACCTGGAGCGCTGGAGGGCTGACTTACGCCAAGAGCACAACTACCCAGGGGAGTTCGGGGACTGAAACCAGACCCCTAGAAAAGGCTGTAATTTATATAGAGCTGCAGTTTGAAAACTAGCCAGGATTTTTCAACTGTACCTGGATAGATTTTATCTGCTGTTGTTGTGGACTGGTTTGCGTTTGGTTTCTAGCCTCCTTCTCAGGAAGAGATCTGGTTGTAGGTATATAATGCTGCCCTGGTGATGCCGACAGAAAGCGTTCAAATACTAATAGAAGAACATCAGTTTAGTAAGACATTTTTTTACCACCTTCTGGAAGACCCTGTCAGCAATAGCAGAGCATTGCCCATGCGCGGGTCAAGTGTGCGCTGACTTGGCCAGTGCTGGAACGCAGATTTCCGATTCCAGAGCCAGATGCATGACAAAAGTTGAGGCTTGTACTAACAACAAATAGAGGAGAAACTAGAGAGAAAAAATAAATAAAACCAGCACAGTATTTGGTTTTGACGAGGGTATCTCCGAACGCGCGTCTCTGTGGAGGTTTGCAACATGTGAGCCCCGAGATCGCGACTTCCTGCACTGCGAGGGCAGCACTGGTAGCTCTGGAGGTCTCCATCAGGCAGATGCTACGTTGTGCTTGCCCCGTACGAATGCCAAACCGTGGTCCCTGCCCCACCAACCAGAAGACAGGAGCCAAAATCTGAAGGAGGAAAATATTTGGCAAGGGAGGAATGGGAGAGGAAATAAAAATAGGGTTCCCTAGGACAGAGTCGCTGTGTGCATGGGTCTTGGCTAATCAACTGTGATCGAATACTGGGCCAAATATTCTGAAAAGCACCAGAATTAAAGGCAGAAAGGTAATTCGTGGCTGAGAGCACTAGGGCAAGTAGGAAAGCATTTGCAGGATGAAGCCTGAACCCAAGTGGGACCCACTCCAAAGCCCAAAGTCACTGTAACGATTCAAGAGTCACTACAGTGGGCTCTTAGTGAGGTCTGACCTCTCACTTACTACTTAGTGCTTAGCATGCCAAAAATGATCAGTCACTAATTAACCCTCACTACTCCCCTGGGAGGAAGGCCCTTACATATTTTCTCCTTTGCATAAAGGTGGGGGAAGCAAAAGCAAAGGAAAAATGGGCTTGTCCAACTTTATTCAAGCTACTAGCAATGGCAAGGGTAAAACTCGGGACCTCCTGACATGTGGGGCCGTATCCACCCCTTCAGGGGCTCACGTAGCAGCCGCTTCTTCACTTGTGTAATCCGTGTGGCTAATGTGTCAGGGACTAAAAAAAAAAAAATCTTTCCTTGTAACTCACGTTTGCTGCGACATCTTCAGCAACGTCACGGGTCAGCGGCTGGTGTGCCAAGCTCAACGCGGCGCGAGCTGGCCGAGAGTCTCGTTTCCTGGAGCTGCTCCACCAGCTGGTACCCGCCTGCCCTGCTGTCCCACACTTCGACTGGAAACGCTCTGGAGCAGGGATTAGTCTTTTGTTCTGCTTGTACCACCCCTAAGCATGCGGGTCCTGATCAACAAATGCAGGTAGGGGTGGTAGAATCTCTCCCCGGGTAAAACGACCGGGGCAGATTAGGATTTTCTTGGACATATTTCCTATTTGTGACTATTCACCTGCAAATGATTTTTGTTCAGTCAGTTGGGCACGAGCCGTGTGGTCGTGAGTACGGTAAGCTATACCAGCTAGCCTTGCTGGGAAGACAGGGCACGTGCTATTGCCTGTGCCCGTTAGCTGCATAAAGGTCAATGAAATCAGCTTGCTGGTCTGAACACTGACATGGAGGAGGTCAAAATGTACTTTTCCTGAACACACTTAAAGTTTGCAGAAAGAGCTAACTTCCTGCCAGAAAGGTTTATTGACTCTAAATTTTTTGAAGCTGAAGAATATATACTCAAAGATGCAGGCTCAGCTCAAGTGGGTTCAAATTATTATTCTAGTGAGTAGATGTCTAGGGGGTCGGGGCAGTGTTTTAAAAAGGCGCTTGCCCAAGGAATGAAGGGATAAGCACTGGAATTGGGCTTTTAGATACGCCTTTCTCAGCATGAATGCACTGATCTCTCTGATGATTGCAACCAGGGGCCGATCCAGGAGGAGGAAAGGGGACCGTGGTGCAGCTGCACGCCCTTTGAATCCTGCTGTACCCAAACTAACTGCCTGGGAGGGGCAGTGGCATTTCTATTCGGGCAGCAATGCGGGCTCATTCACGGCTCATTACAATCCACCTCCATTTTGCTAATCTCCCGTCAATCCAGAGCTGTTAACAACCCTCTCTCTCCTTTTTAATCATCTTGATGTTCCACTATTCAAACATCTTTTCTTCTCACTCTTGCTGTCCCTTGGCCATTCCTGGAAATGCCTCTCTTCTATTTCCCAGCCCAGCAGACTGTTGTCACTCTAGCGAAAAACTTTAACTCCGGTGTGGGAATCACTGACGGTGAAGCACGGGCTGCAAAATACTCAAGACGACGAGCCTCTGTTTTGTGAATCTGAATAAGACACGTACATTTAATTATCATGACCACAGGACTAACCGAGCAGTATCTTTTGACAACGATTTGCCTCATTTGTTGATCTACCAAATGAATGCGCATTCCAATAAAGTTATATTTCTTTGTCCTTTGAGCTTACACTGAATAATATGGCTCTATATCCCTAGCCTATTACTAAGCCTTTAGTTTCTCTTTAATTGGAGGAAAAAAGGTATTGTGTTAGATAAGATGATGCACCACACAATCTGCACCTCCCTTTCTAAAAATCCTAGATCCACCCATGATTGCAATTTTTTAAGTTATACAGTAGAACTGCATTTTCCATATCGAGACGGTTCACCATGTGCTTTGTTCACAACGACTTGCTGGGTTAAGGACAAACCGTTCGGCTGTTTGCCGCAGCTCTGTATATCACCAGCAGCTAGTTTGCAAACGCTGCTAAGAATCTGAGTGCAACTCTGTTAGGAGCTGACTTATTCCTCAAGTTCAGTTCTTTGGTGGACGCTCAGTCCTCACAGCAGGGAAATTTTATAGGATAGGCCTGGTAAACCCCTGGCTGATAAGTAAGCGCATCAGGCTCTGGAGAGATTACAACATGGGACAAAATCAAGAAGCACGCTTTAAATTTTCATGATCTCAAGTCATCAGGCTTGGTTATTTTAAAGATGAAAGGAATGATCTTCATTTCTAATTATACACAGAACGTGGAAGCCCACTGGGGGAAACTCGGGCCTCCAAAACCAACAGGCAGCTCTGTTTGCAGGGAAGAGAGAAGCCCCGGAGACCCCTAAAACTGTTTAAAAATTCTTTTTTATGGTGTGGATAAGGAGGCCTTCATGGATGCGTAAGCCTCGCTTTCTGATGTGAACCTGAGGAGGACTTTGGAGGCAAATAATACATTTACAAGCAAAATATGACTTCAGTTCAAACCAGCCATAGACGGGACTTTTTATTCAGTAAGCTCACACCCGTTCTAGTGGGGCAATGACCACGAGAGTAAACTAGCATGTAATAAGTAATATTTGCTACACGCTGGGATCCCGTTGCACATTTGATTGAAGGGAGCTTGACTTGGGGTCTTGAACCAGATTTAAAATAACACTTTACATCACCATTTGCTATTCACACACTAGGACAAGGGCCCAGCACTGCTTCCACTGTAGACCGTAACAAAACTACTAACGACTTCAGTGGGTCCAAATGTGATGTAGATCCGGAAGCGTAGACAGCTAGCGTAAACCAGTGTAATGCCATTGAAGCCTGAATTGCGATGAGTTGGTTACAGGCTCGAAGGGTACCAGATAGACTGGGATGACTGGATAGACACGCACACCCCAAAGAACAACAAAAAGACTTTTTTTTTGGTTGAAATTTTTCAAGGTGCGGGGGGAAGTATCATGTCCCAGGTATCTCTGGGATTGGGCCAGATAAGATTCAATGTAGGCTTATACTTTTTTTTTTTTTTTTAAATTGCTAGTTGAAACATTGGAAAAGCATGAGTTCAGTTTATAAAAGCAAGGTCCCAGGTTTTGATTAAATCATTAAATCTGATGTTATGGAAAAGAACCCGTTGTTCAGGTAGGAAGATAAATTTAACCTCTAAACACTTTGATATATTTGTGCTGACACTCATGTAACCGGACAAGGAGACTTTTGCCAAATCCCTGCTCGTGGTTGATGCCTTGTTTACTCCCAGTGCCATAGGCCACGAGTAAAGTTTCACCCCGAAGCCAATGTTTCCATCCTACTTGTACATCCCTGGAAACGCAAGTCTAAGGGATGAAGATCTGTCCCCGAAGCAATGCAAATGATGGCCAGATAACAATCCATGGCCTACTGACCTAGAAGCAACAATAAAACTGGGTTTTCATTGGGAACAACAAGCAAGGGGCTATTCTGCTAGTAAAATAAATGTCAAGAAATTACCAATGAAATCTTAACACAATCAAATCTGGATCATTTAGAAACGACTCCTGCTGCTACAAGAACAGTCTTGGTAAAGTTCATCTTAAGAAGGGATCCACACATTGCCGTACCAGTTAAAAATGTAACATGCCAAAGAAAAAACTTTCTAACAGCCCCGCATCTGCATCCCACAGCAAGCTGATTAAAATATAGGCAGAATAACATTAAGTATTATACTCATCCGAGGAAGCCCCAGCTGGGAGCTGGGTTTTTTTAATGCTGCACACTCAACAAAGAGGAAGGTAGATGCGCTCCCCATCCTCTAGAGCTTGCAATGGATTAAATCTTCAGCGTAAACCAGGGCCAGGCCAGAAACACTTCACAACCTGAACTCCATGGGCTCGCGTGACCTTGCCAAGGCACGCTCGGTTTAAAGCCACCGTAAATTATAGCCACCCACCCAAGCATAGATGTGCTGGAGAGATAAGAGACATGGACCCCATGCACCCACCATGTCAGTCGGCGTCATCCGCATCCGACCGACCGGTCTTCAACCCACGGATGAGAGATGGAGCCATGTATGCAACAGACTGCCACCTTCCTCAAGCTGCCTCCGACCGCTGCGACCACACCTGAACTCAGTTATAGTCACTCTGTACCACATTTCCCCTCGCACCTAGGAACCAAAGGCAAAAGGCCGTCTAGCACCGGAGTGTCCTGCGGGGATATTGAGATCCTACAACATCTCATTCAAAGTGAGCCCAGCCCAACCTCTTTCAACGGTTTGCGACCACAATGGTCTATTTAATCCGGACGCACAGTTTGCTGGGGTCAGCTGTGATATTTCTGTGCTCTTCCATGGGATAAACCTGGTCTTCTTATGCCAGCCGTTAGGCTCATTCAGTAGCTCTTGTACTTCTGGCCCTTTGCTGCTGAGGGACGTGACAGATTAGCGCTCTGAAGCCAACTGCAGATTGCCATGGCTAGTTGGCTACTCTCCCCTTCGGGGCTTTGACCTCGGGTCTGATGCCGATTGGAAACGTGTCGAGATCTTTAAAGAAAAAGCACTGGAGGCTCTCGTTTCCAAAAGGACGTGCAGGACCACCCTTCCCTAAAGCGCTACTGAGCTTGGCAGGGAGGTTATGGCAGGAGGGCAGAAAAACCCCCAAACAAACTAGCTACACAAATCACACCAGCGGTAGGGCAGCAGCCAGTCACCGCTGCCTTGTTGTACCCCTGGTCGGTAGGATCCCAGGGCAAAGACTTTACCCCGGGACAAACGTGACAGCTAGTCACAGCCATGTGGCACAAGGCAGACACCCTCCTCTTGCTCCTGCATTTTTCTTATCAGAGCTCTTTGGGGATTTATCAAACATTAAAGATAAGTCTCAAGAAAACCCTCTAAATACTGGCTTGACAGCAAAGACTGTAGGGCACGGAAAAAAGTAAGAGCGATTCACAGCCACAAACTGATGCCGCTGTGACCTGAAGAGTCGGAGGATGGCATTTGAACGGCCAGCAGGGAGAGCTTACTGAGCTCTGCTTAGCGCTCCTGGTTTTGGTTGCATTTATTCACCCACGATGTCAGTTTTGTTAACAGCAGTTTTAAATGCATTGCCTCGCCTAAGGATCTCACGATGTAAAGACGACAGATTTATCCAGGTGTTGTGCAGGCTGGTCCAGCCCTCCACGGCTTCACCGGAAATCAGGCTTGCTCGCTGCACAAGAGGAGGCATGGCGCAGGCGCTGTACTTAGGCAGGTGTCTCGTCCAGCGTGCCGGTCGTCACACACAAACGTGTCAAAATGCAACACTTCCATTTGGGGAAAAGCAGCCTGGATTTACAAAAAGGGGGAAAGAGGGACCAAACTTTAATAAAACGCTACTTTAGGGCTGACAAGTCCAAAACAGACTGCACAAAGCCCAAGTCGCTTCAGCTCATTTACATGCAAATATGTGACATGTGAAATAACATTGAATTCAAAGACTTAGCAGCTGCTTAGAGGAGATGATGTAGGTTGGGACAAAGAACTGACCATCATTAGCTCATCTGAAAAAATACTCTGAAGGCAAGTTTTACTGGATATACATAATAGGAACAAGATAAATTAACTGAGCTAAGCCTCGGGCTATTGCTTTATTAAAAGATAAGTTTAACAGAAGAGGTCTCATACATGGATGACCTGCCTGAGACAGCAAAGTTATTTAAAGGCTATAAAGCTCTTCTGAATGCAATCTTTCCTGTGTTAATCAGAAACAGCTTAAAACAACAGCGCAGGCACATCCTAGCACTGCTTTAGCTGAACAAGTGAGGCCAAATCAGTAGGCTTAAAAGTTATTTTTTCTTTCCTATCAGGTGGGATCTGCTTAATAATGGAAAAGTAATGCCAGAGATCCTAAAATTAAGCTCCCCGCAATTAGAGAAAGCCACTTGGCAGGAAGGTGGCAATTCTGACCTGTTGGGTTGTTTTCTGCATCTTCGGTTAACTCCCTTGGCTCTGAGGTCCGACAGTTGCATCTTGCCGTACTACCTTTCTGGCAGCTCGTTTAATTCATTAGCCTTGTATTAAGAGCAATCACCTTGGCACCAGCACCAACACCCACGTTGCTCCCCACCCACCCAAACGAGGAGGAAAAAGTGATGATGGAGACACGCACTTCCTTTGATGTGGTCCTGCTTGTTGATAAAGCATGCCAGAGTCCTATGTCCCTGGAGGAATCGAGCGACTGGTTGTAGCTTCTTGGCTCCCAATTTCCCTTCTCCTTTCCAGCCAGCGCTCTGCCCATCAAACACCGCCAGCCCCACGCCGCTCTTGGGATTCCCACGTCCTTGCCTTGCAGCCTCTGCTCGCGGACGTGTACCTGAACGCCAGCCGCCCTGCGATGCATCCGCTGCTCCGCAAAACCCGCGGCTCCTGCGGATCAGCTTCTACGCAGCCCTGCCCGTGCCTGCATTTGGCCGTCTTACTTCCCCGGGGACCTTAATGGCATCACAAGACCCACTATCTTCAACGGGATTTCATCCAGAGCAAGAAATATCATATTAAGCTGAGTTGGACCCAGGGGAGCACACCGCACAGCTTCGCCAATGCCAGATTGGCTCCACTGAGAAAAAGGTAATTTTCCTTCTCTATTCTCTCCCCCAGAGAATAAAAGGCAGCCATGTGGAGAAGCTGTTGGGGTGCAAGAATTCAGACATTTCTATCGAAAAGTCACCTCGTCTACCCAGCCCTCAGGAAAGAGATCTGTGGTAACTAGAAATCCAGGGACTTCAGAGCAGGATCCTTCAAAAGATTTCCAGCTCTACCTCCTTTGAAGAAGAGCTTGGAGTAAAGCAGCCTTCCTAGAGGGAAGTCAGACCATCTGCTTACCCAAGCCAGCACCAGAAGGTGCAGGAAAAATGGAAAAAAAACTAAACAAAATGAAGAAAAACAAAACCAACCCCCCACCCTGCCCCATAGCCTTATTTGCAATTCCCTGGGGAAGTTCAGGTGAGCTCTCATGATAGCCTCATAAATCTAATTAACTATCATTATCCCAATTTTAAAGACACAGGAAAGGGAAGCAACTCGGAGAATGTGGCGGAATTAGAAATATGAGATTGCCTGGTTCCAGTTCAGGAAACCAAGATGCAGGTGGACAGCCTTCTAGTTCGCTCTTCCTGATCTCCTATCGCAAACAAGCTTCCTAAATTTTTAAGCAGCTGTTGTGTAAAGTTAGTATTAATTGCAGTTTCTGGCTGCTCAAGCTAGAAGAGGGAATTTAATGAGCCACAAACCCATTTATCACGGAAAAAAAAAAAACACACTTTCTTCCCCAACAAAGTTATAAAACCAGACCAAAACAATAAAAAGAGTCAAGGCCATCCATACACTCTGCTCACACAATGTTAAACTGCCCCCGTTACGTGTGTCACAATATCGTGCATTTAACTCGGTAACAAGCAGTCAAACTTTGGCACAGCTTTTGGCACAAGGCAACTGCTTATCAAACCCAGGATGTCGTGCCAAGGAGAAACGATAACTATTTCCTAGCACACGAGGCAGGAATTCTGCACTAGCTGCAGCGCTCCATATCCACCAAGATACCTACGGTGCCGATCGCATGGTTTTAACAGAACCGGGGTCTGTCATTACGTGCCAAAGAGAGGCATGACCATGTTAGGCAGATGGTAGGGCTCTCTGATGCCTTATAGACTAACTCGGTCAGAGAGGCACGATGAACTTTCGTAGGCGCTCCTTTGTCAGACGCTATAAATGGATGTGCAGAGAGCGAGGCTACTAAATAGAAAGGAATAAAGTCATTTAAATATAAAGGGATAGGGAATGTAGGCAGAAAGTAGGGGATGCCGCTGAGAGAGGGGAAGGGATCGAACCATGCAGTTAATCCACTGAAGGCAAAGAGGGCAATAAATCTAGTCCAGGTAACAGGATAAGAGCCCAGTGTCTATTGAGACAACACTTCAAATACCCCAGTGTGCGGATCATTTCTTGACCAAACCATCTGTGGACCAACAACACTAATTATAGCATCTGAGGCTCCTTTCCCAACACCGTATACACCACCCCTGTTTGCAGGGACCCTCCGCCGTCTACAGCAGACAGAGGGCAATCCCTACACGAGAAGACGCCAGTCTGACATCGGTTCCAGAAAGACACGATGTCAGATGTCGAAGGTGAGTGGTTGCTCCTTAAGGAGACGATCCTCCATGCCCAAAGGAAGGTAATCCCAACAAGGGTCAAAGGGAGCAGGAG
>NW_017728911.1:38214391-38239812 GCF_001723895.1 Crocodylus porosus | reverse complement strand
ACTATGAAACTACGAAAGTCTGGAGCCGCACACTTCGACCTCCCCGGATACTTCCTCGCTGACCTCCAAGGAGCTGTTCTTGCATTTTAAAGATGGACTCAAATGCAAAATTGTGGAATAAGAAGTCACCCGCACCCGATCATAATCTCTGGATTATTTCTGGTTTTGTTTTAGCTTCCAATACCTTTCACTACATCTTTTACTTAGGGGCTTGCAGGCTGCCCGCCGTGGATCGAATCGAGGCTCTCCCCCAAATTGCCACGCAAGGAACCCGCGAGGATGGGGCCTTCCGTGCACGTCTTTATGCCGGCAGGGTGAGACGAGAGACCTCCGCAAGAGGCAAACGACAGGCCCTCCTATCGGCTTGGTAGCCGAGGCTCCGTATCAACCTGCAAGAGGATGCCCTAAATTAGCACATGCCGTGGAAAGCACAGTTCCCTTGTCAGCACTTACTCCCCAGCCACTTTGGGGGTTACAGTGACCACTCCCCTCCCCGACTTGATTTACGATCTCCCTTTGCTGGAGAAGGAGGAAGCAGCTAAAACTTCCTGTCCTGGCAGACTTTCCACTGCTTGGGCCCCAAGCCAGACACAGCATTGCGCCCTGCATCCCAGGAGTCGGACGGAAGCATTTTGGGACCAGGAGGATGCCTTTGAAGGTGGTGATCGAAGACTAATTGCTGCCCAAAGGAGAGGCAAGCCATGCGAATGCAGGTTTTCGAGAAGCGGGATCAGTTTTCTCTGCGGAGATCTGCTGAGAGAGACTCGGTCCAGCAACGCCGGCACAGACCCTACCCGCAGCTGCATGCACGATGCAAAAGCAAAGGCCGCTGGGAATCAGTCCCGTCCGACGCTGGCTGGACACAATACCTGGGGGAAATCTTCCCTCTTCGAGCCCTGCGATGTCTTTGAAAAAAAAGAGATTTTGCATGTCCAATTTCCTAGTTGGTCTAATAAAAGGGATCGTTTCTGAACCAAGAGCTCTAGACGTTTGCATCTCATTGAGCCCTGATGCTCCTCCATCTGTGCAGCGGGATTAATATTTCCCTGCCTCTGTTAGGGCCTTCCAGCTCTTCGGAGGAAAGGCTGTATATGCAACAAGGAAAACAGGTGGGCCCTGAAGGGTCTGAAGGTTCAGGCAAGCACCGAGACACGCGGATGGCTCATCTGATCCGTGCCAAGCTCCCAAGCCTGCAGCTGCAAACCGTCAGGCTCCCTCGGAAGGTTTTGGTTACCACCCGGCCTCAAGCTGGCCTGGAAATCCTGCATGTCCAGCCTCCCACGGTATGTTAGCAATTCTCCATCCAATTCCTGCTGGAACCTGCACGAGGAGAGCTGCATAAAAGGAAAACATAAATGGGGGAAGTTAGCTGAACTTTCGCTAACCCCAGGAAGAGCGCAAGGGGATTTCTTCTTTTCTCTCCTCCGGTTTGTCCATCCCTAATTAGTATCTCAGAGAAAGCCATGGCAGTATTTCGTAACCTTATTAGAACAAAGAGGCCCAGCCAGAATTCCTCACTGCTGCAGAAATTTATGGTGTGCGCTCCATCCTGTGCATAACAGTGTCCCGAGGAGCCAAGCTGCCTGGGTGTTCCTCCGTGCCGGGGCCAAACTGTTCTCCAGATCCGCAGGGCTATAACTCAGAGCGCATCCTAAACGGGGACTGAAACGGCTCCGTGAGCGCTGGCCCCAAATCTGCTTCAGCGAGCTGCCTGCCGGAGAAGCACCGCGCGGTGCGAGCTGACCGCGTGCAAGGGAAGGGGCTGGCACGTTTGGTGGGTAAAGGAAGTACCGCTATGCCTAGCGAGTCCAGGACTCCTGAGCTGCAAATCGAAGAGGCTGGAGTTTGGGGAGCTGAGACGGGTGCTTTAACCGCGCTTCCCCAGCTCCCTTGACTGTGTCCATCCCCTGCAGGGCTGCAGCGTCTTGCAGGCCTGGCTTCGAAAGGCTTTTACCCAAAACTGCAATATTTTAATTGGGGCAAATTGCTATTGTCCTTTCCACATGCACACCATTTTGAGGAACTCTCCGTGCCGGCCTCACCCTGCTCTCCTGCCAGTGGCTGGACGCTTTACCATTGACACCAAAGAGCCAGCACCAAGTGCTCTAGCAGATCCCAGCGATTACAAATTTAAATTAAGGCATTTTTAAACCAAAACAGCCCCCTATCCAGTGGTGCAAGCAGGAGATCCTGACCCCACTTCCAACCACAGTTTAGGCAAGGCGGACCGTTAGTCTTTCGGTCTCAGTACTGCAAGGAGACACTTCCAATCCTTCACTGTTTAGAGGGTCATGCAGCTCTTTGGAGAGGACTTGAGCTCAAGTATTAACAACCACCTGTCCAGGTATTTGTAGTCCAAGACATCTGAGGTCCTGCACTGTTCACTGCAAATTTTGCCATTTTGTGGGGTCCCAATAAACTAGCAAATCCATCTCAGGTCCCTGGCAGTGATCAAGACGCATGGGAATAGTTATGCAAGCGTCTCAGAAAGCCTTTTTTATGCAGAGCAGGTGGAAAAGTCTGCAGTCCACCCCGTTTTGAAGAACCATCCTAGATTTAAGGTACAAAACAGAAAAAACTGTTTGCTGTGCAGGGAATGTCTTCCTCCTCAAGAGACGCGCCTGCAGCTCATGCCGATTACAGCTACTCCAGTGCAAGGGAGATCCAGGAACAATACACGCTTGTCGGGCTCTCACAACTGGTGCTGGCTGGAGACTGCAAACAAATACTTCACAAAAAATCATTTGAAGACCGAACACATTTGCTTTGATTGCATTCATGACTCCTTTTGTATCTGCTGGATTATTCCCTGAAAGCAAGTAGGTTTATTGGTATTGAATTAACATTAAGTCAGTTTTCCCACCAACTACTATAGAAAGCTCTGCTTTCGTAACAAGTGTCCATATTGAAATTTGACCCTAAGTTACAGTCATCCAAACTGAGGGGTAGAACAAATGCCATAAGATTTGTGTATCCAATCAAAAAAAAAAAAAAAAAATCATTGAATATTCAAGAGCGCATGAACGGGCCGAGACCTGGTACTTGGAGAAAACCGAAATTGAAATAAAAACTTTTTTTGGTTTGGGCAGGTTGCGGGGGGGCTAAAAAGCCTCTTTGAGAATAACTCAGAAGGAGGGACTGCACAGTACATAGACTGAATCATTCATCGTCCATCTTTAATGCGGCTTCAACCACCGGGTTCATTTCCAGCAGGCTGAACGTTATGGGCCCTGATCAGCTAGTGTAAGCCAGCCTAAACGCTTGAGCCAGGTTCAACTTTGGGCCAGCTTTGCTGATCCGGGTGCAGCCCATAGATGTGGGGTGACCCAGGCTGAAGGGAAGCCGCTGTTCACCACCAGCACTGCACCGCTCAGGTGACTTCTCCTTGGGTAGCCGAGGCAGAAATCAGCAGCTGAAGAAGCGGTCCCCGTGGGAGAGACTTTACTTAGAAAAAAAAGACGCATCCTTCCCGATAATAACTTCCAGTTCCCCACTCCGCGCTCACATCTGGTGCGCATTTCTAGGTAGCCGGTTTCACCAGAGTGATGAGTCCACATCTGGCGCTGCCCCGCTGCCGCGCGAGCTCCCTGCCTTCCCAGGGTGCGCTCGCACCCTCTTTTCCTCGGTGCCAACGGGCAGCGATGCACAGCTCCCAGGCGTAACCGGGACAAAGAGCTGGCGCGTGCGCGGAAAGAGAGACGTCGCGCTTTGGCGGGAGGCGCAATGGGCACGACGGGAAAGCGGGAAAGTCATCCAGCTTGTATAAGATATGCCGAAACCTCGTGTCAGCCCGTCGTGTTCTGTATTAAACCCAGATGTATATCATGGTCTCATCAAAGTAAAGTGGCTATAGTTGTTACACTTGGCCAGCTGGTTTTAAGCTCTCCTTTTCCCTGTAGTGTAATATATCCACCGCTCATTGGAGCTTGCGTCCCGTGGAATCTCTTTGCAATTTGTAACCCCGTGCGCAATATGAATCAGCTGTAATTTCATAAATCATTCTGGAGCCTCCGTTTAATAATAAATCTTCTGATAGCGCAGGATAGCAAGGGACAAAACAAAGGTCTGAAATGAGGGTTTGACTTTATGACACAAAATAAATGGGGGGGGAAAAAAAAAAAGACATTTGCAAAATCCACAAGGGGTCACTGTCTTGGCAGAAATAATCTTTTAAAATGGACTTAAAAACCAGAAATGGTCTCTCCATAATAGTTGCAATAGGCTGGGGTTAAGTGTGGGGGGATTTGCTAAGAAGTTTTGAACTTTGCTCGGGTCCGATATTGAAATTCGCAGGACGGAGATGCCAATTTTAAGAAAGCAGTCAATCAACAAACTGTCTTAATGGACCCAACTCCTCTGTTAATAGCCAGGCGGTGCCTTATGGATGGCTTGCTATAGAAAGCCTAGCACTTCGTCAAGGAGCAGAAGCGGGGCATGGACTAGGGGCAAAGTTTAATGTCTGCACTACAGACTCCTCAGCCGGAGAACCGCTGGCCTTTGTGCAGACGCGTGACCTGCCTCACGACGCTGGGCGCGACTGGTGTTCGCAGAATTGTCCCTAAAAGCCCCAGCCGTGGCCAAGGCCCCTCGAACTGTGCAGTTATTCACATGTACCCTGCAAACGATTGGCTCTGCCCTAATCCTGATGCACTCAGACAAAGACAGAAGATCAGGGGGGAGGTGGCACAGGGGAAAAGTGACTTGCCCAAGGTCACGCAGCACCACGGTGGCTGGGCAGGGCGGACAAGTCAGGTCTGCCAAACCTCTCCACGCGGCGAGGTGGTCCCTGGGGTGAAACTATTTCCACTCTCCTCTCCTCTGAATTTTCAGTGCAGGAAAATCTCTCTTATTCAGGCGTAAATAAAATCAGCATCCGTTGGTAATTGCTGACCGAGACGCTTTCTCCCCCACCCATGTAGCCAGAAGTGCCCTCCCTCCCCCCTGCTGCATTGCTGCCACCCGAACGAACTTCTTATTACCATCATATGCCGGGGGGGGGGCATTTGTTGGAGAGCCCATTTGACGCAACCCAAATGAGCTGCAATTCAGGCCAGCTTTGCCCTTGCCCAGCCTCACCCTTTGAAAGTCCATGAGATAAGCGGCGCTTCTCAGCAGGAGTAAATTGGGAAATGCATTTGAAAAGGAGGAGCTTAATGCCAGCCGACAGGTCTGAGCCACCTGCTGCTGACAGGCCTCTCGCTGCACAAGAAGCATCCCCGCGACGGGCTGGCATCCTAGGACGCGGCATCCACCACCGCAAAAGCAGCAGAAGAAATGCTAACGGCGATATTTCATTGCTCACAATCCCGGGAGGTTTTCAACCCGCCTGGAAGCTGGAGGGTGGCGGGGTCTAAGTTTTAAGCAGGAAGCTCTGGTGCTGCCAGTCTCTCCAGTAACATCGCTTGGAAGTTGGGTTTTGGGGGGTTTTTTATTGCCAGGAAATGCAACATTGAAAACAGGATGGACATGCAGGGTCCAATCCAAGAATGATTTTGCTTGAATACAGTCTCTATTTCCATTGCATCTGAGTGAAGAGAAGAGATTCCTCCTTCCTACAGCGGAGAACGCCGCCGCATCCAGGAAGGGGAGAAGGCGCGACAGTGTGCAACTAGGAAAGGCAGCCAGGAAAAACACAGAAGTCCTGGACTTAGTCCATTCAAGGAAGACCTTACCTAGCAACTATCATCCTTTCTGCTCCAAGAGGCTGGAGCTTGTCCCTCATAACAGACTGGAGGCAAGGAGGGGCAAATACAGAGGAGATTTGGCTACCCTCCTATAGAGGGGCAGGCGGGAATTTGGGAAGGCCCCCGTGAGCTAGGAACAGAGGCCAGGAAGTGCTGGGGCTGGTCCTCGGCTCCTCCTTGAGCTGCCGTCTTCAACGCGAGATCTGGGCCTGGCTTGGCGGAAAACCCTTAACCTGCCTGACTCCAGGACTTGAGGGTGGGCCAGCCACCCTCGCCGGGCTTCCTAAGAGCCCGTGTTTCCACATTTTGAAATCAGAGAGTAGGCAGGAATGGGTAGAAATAAATGCAGACACCCCATCTGCCAGCAAGCATCGCTACGCCAGCCCCGGGCAGGCAGTGCCACGCTGGTGTTGGTCTGCGAAGAGGGGCAGGGAAGGGATGCGGGTGTGAGAGCTGTCGCAAGCAGTGGCTTGATCAATCCCTTGATTTCTGTAGGCAGGTGTTGAGCTTCTCCCAACTCCCCCATGCACCGGGTGATCGACAAGGCTCCTGCAATTCATTGCGCTGGGGATGGGAAGGCAGGAATCGATGGTTCGGGCTGCTATCAGATAGAGAAGCAGGCAACGGACCCCCAAAAAATCCCAGCGAGTCGCATGAGTGCAACATGGGTCAGGACTTGCTCATCGTGGGAGGACACTCGTACCTGGGGATGCTTGTACCTGGACTGGGACAACGTGGCTGTCTAGACCAGCACCAGCATCACCTCCGCAGGGATGTGGAGACTCCTGCCTGGCTGGTTGGTACTTGGGAAGAACCGCCGGCACGCTCACAGAGAGGGAAGAGAGGGCACGACTGTAACGTTGCCTTCATGCGAGCAGCTGGGCTTTGCTCCTCCTGCCTCCCAGACCAGAGGCAGAGACACAGCTTTCACACGGGGCTGCAGGCAAGCTAATTAGCTCTGCCATCTTGCTCCATCAACTCGGGTGCACCTGGCGCGGTAGAGAGCGCTGCAGGCACAGCCCAGAAAAGCGACGGTCTAGAAGACAATGCTTAGCCCCTGGCTGAATCAGTGCTGGAAAGGAGGGTTCCCACAGGGAAACTCACCCTTTGTGATGGAAACTGTTTTTTTTTGTTTTTTTTTTTTCTAACAACCTAATTTTTCCATTTCTAGTTTTCCAATTTAAAAAAAGAACCAAAAGAAAAAAGACTGGATTCTTGCAAAATAGTAGCCTCCAGCAAAACACTTAGTTTTAGTCAACCTTTAGCCTACATTAAAAAAAAAAAAAAAAACAACTTTCAGCTGCCTAAAAAAGTCCATGCAAACCCCCAATGGACATATATGAAGAAGGGCTTCCTAATAGAGCAGTACAAGGTATTTTAAACACAAGATTTGTGCGCCTTCTGCCTCTATTCACGTCAAAATAGATCTCAGACACACCACTCCTCTGTCACATTAATTCCAGGTACTTTTATTTTATTTTTTAAATAAATAAATAAAAAATTAAAAAGACATACTTGCGAGCTGCTATCTTTTTCATTTTTATTTATTTATTTAAAAAAATAAATGAAAATTAAAAAGACAGCAGCTCGCAAGTACATTAAAAACAACAGGCTGGCAAGCCCGGATAGAAAAAGCCGCCTGCAGAAGTGGTATAATGTCAGCTCCTTAGATTGATGGGGCTCTTCCCTTTGCTCTGTGCAATCTGGACCATTGGCTTTGGCCTCAGGATTTTAAGAGGAAGGAGAAAGGCACGCTGAATTCCCTAGCATTTGAATCATTTAAGCCTTTGCCAAGAATGGGCCTCCCTCGTTACAGTTTCATAATTCTTCAGTCCTTTCAGACTTTAACTCAGACACATCATTTGGGTAATAATTAACTGCTCAGAGCACTCAGCGCCTGCGCGGCGGAGCCCCGTGCGTTCCAGCTCGGCAGACAATAGTTGTGAAGCAAATGGCATTTTGATGTGCGTTTCTCTCCGCTTATCGCGCTGCGTCGGGAGCCAGGAAGGGGAGCCATTTCCACAGGTCACGGGGGCTTGCTTTTTTTCTTCCCGTTAGGTTTGCAGGGTGCGGGTTCCTCTCCTGGCAGTTATCATGCATGTTCCTGGTAATTGGGTTGTGGTTTCAATTCTGTGTTCCCAAGCTGAATCCGCTGGAGTGTCAAATGACCCCTCTGCCACAAGATGACCGGCGGCGCATGCTCAGTGAAAATGGTTTCAGATGTTCTGCATTAACCACCGGGATCTCAGAGCTCCCCCTTTGCCCTCGGCCCTCGTTAGGTGCTAGGAGTCAGTTTCTCCGCAATTTGTGTTGTTCCCCTAAATATGCGGTTCGGCAGATGCGTGCCGAGGACACAGCCTAGGGTTCAAGTTTGCGCTAGTTCCCCAGTCTCTTTCTGGGTGTGCTGCTAATAGCCAAGACCTTCTTTTACATACACAAATATACACACACTAATTATATATGCACACACACACATAATGTCATCCCCAAGCAGATGGTTTTGGAAAGAGGCCTAGAATAAGGCAGGAATAACCTTGGATGACTTGCATCCAAAGACAAGTTGAAGGAAGAAACAGCCCTTACTCCCTCCAAGAAGAGCAGCTGGCCCAGGGGTCAGAGGCAAAAAGATGGTCCAGTGGCTAAAATGTTAGTCTTGGAACTGGAGACCTCCACCCCGACGCTGCCGGGGAGATCCCCTGTAGCCTCAGGCAGGTCCTTCTGCGCCTCAGTTCCCCATTGGTACGACAGGCACAACGCCGCTGTCCTCTCTTGCAACGACAGTGGGAGAATAAATAGGACCATAAGAAAAATCAGGCTGGAAGGGGCCTCACGAGGTCATCTAGTCCAGCCCCCCACTCGAGGCAGGGTCACCCGTGACTGCACCACCGCAGGCACGCATCTGTCCAACCTGCTTTTGAAGGCCCCCAAGCATGGAGCATCCACAGCTTCTTTAGGGATCCTGTTGCAATGTCTGATCATCCCCATCATCAGGAAGTTCCTCCTCACCTCCTGCCTAAATTTGTCCTGATGCAGCTCAAGGCCATTGCTCCTAGTCCAGTCTCCTACAGCCAGAGAGAAAAGCCCATCTCCATTCTCTCTATCATGACCCTCCGGGTGTTTGAAGACTGTTAGTGAATCCTTCTTCAGTCTTCTCTTCTCCAGACCAGGTGACCCTAAATACTTCAGCCTTTTCTCATAAATCTTGCTTCCCAAGCCTCTAATCATTTTTGTTGCTCTCCGAGGGACTCTCCCAATCTCTTCGCATCCTTCTTGAAGTCTGGGGCCGACTCCAGGTGAGGCCTCGCCAGCACTGCATGCAGCAGAAGAATCACTTCCCTTGATTTGCAAGTGGCATTCACATTAACACAACCCAGGCTGTGTTGGGTTTGTGTTTTTGGTAACAAGAGCAGACTGTTGGGTCATATTCAGCTTACAGCCCACTGTAACCCCCAGGGCCTTTTCCACAGCACTGCAGCCTTGCCAATCACTCCCCAGTTTGCATCTGTGCATGCAGTTGTTCCTTCCCAAGTGCAGGACTTCGTACTGTCCTGGCCGACTCTCACCCGATTGATTATGGACCATTTCTCCAGTTTTTCCCAGGTCATTCTGGATCCTCGCCTTGCCCTCCAGTGTTTGCAGTTCCACCCAACTTGGTGTCAACTGCAAATTTGCTCAGTGTGCACTCAGTCCCATCATCCAAAATCATGAATGAAAATGCTGAACAATACCAGACCCAGGACAGACCCCTGGGGATACCTCCTCCCAACTAATCATTGACCTATTGAGAACTGCTCGGTAAGCACAACGGCCCAACCAGTTATGTGCCCACCTTAGGGCGCGTCCCGTCTGTCCCTGCTGACGCGAAGGCCTCTAGCTTCTCAAAGTAATTCCCAACCTGTTCTTCTTCTACTCTAGGCTGTCTGTCTCCTTCCCCATCTTTGCTGCCATCTGCATTCATCATCTGGTAGCTGCTCCTATTCTTGAAGACTGAAGTAAAAGGAGGAAAAAATACAGTAAGGGTCAGAGGTGCTGACATACTACAGGGAACGGCACATATGCAGCAGCAGAGACAGAGCTGCTATTGTCCCCCGATTTGGGACCTTCTCACCACAACCACGTGCAATGCAACAAAATGCATATTTAAAGGAAGAGGACCCCAATCCTGCACAAAGTACTGCATGCTTAACCTTGCTCGAGAGCAGGCTGGCAGAAGGCAGCGTGAGGATAAGCACAGACACAAATGGGGGCAGGATCGGGGCCTCTGATTTTCTGGAAGCTGCATTCATTTTCCCTGGTCTGCCTCCTTCAACCGGTCGCTGCGGCAAGCTGCTGGCTGAAAAACAATGGCAAATCAAAGGAAGTGCTCTGGTGATAGGATGTGCTATCACCTGTCACAGGCAGCTGATTAATACCCAAGCTCTCGGCAGTACAGGCCGCAGTCAGAGCAAACCGACATCCCATTAACTCACTCGGAGGCTCCACGTTTTACGGCTCTGCCGCGCGGGCACGCGGAGGGCAAGAGACAACGCATGCCTGGGGAGCTGAAGCTGTTGTGCAAGGCGGGGAAGGTCCCAAAGGCATCAGGTTGCAGAGCAATCTGTTTGGATTAAAAGAGTCCCTAGGGACTGCAACGCCTGCTCCGGTGTTAATAGGGAGCACTGCTCGCGCACGTCCCAGCCGAGAGAAGCTGGCCACCAGGATCTCGGCCATGGGCCGCAGCTCCTCCTTGCACAAAGGGGCTGAGGACAGGAGGCAGAAGGATGGACAGCCTGAAAGATGTGTACCGCAGGGAGGGCACGCATGCAGACAGAAGGGCAGGTGGCAGCTCCTGGACCGGGAACCACGACACACTCCAGTTGCAAGCAGCTGGACCAGTGCCTCTGTACACGATTCACTGTGACAGCACCCACGGCCACCCCCTCGGCTGGAGGACGGAGCCTCTGCGATACCTTTGCATTCCCTTCCTGCGCTGGAGAATATTCCTCCACCCAGATCCAAGGTTTTTTATTTCCTCCATTAAGGCAAGGTCCATGCCTTCTCCAGTGCTTGGCACGCACGCTGTGAATCCTGCAAGGCAGATGAGGAATTCCTGGAAACGCCACTACTCGAAAGAGCTGCCTTGTTTTCTGAAATGCTTTTGCTCCACTTACTACTCCACTGTAAGGGGAGAGAGCCGGTGGTGGCAAATGCAGACCAAACCGAGCCTGCGCAGGTCGTCACAGCTGGGCGCAGAGGCCCGCAGCTCGTGGCCAGGCTGGGTGGGAGAACAGGGCGATCCCACGGTTCAGCTAGAGGCGTGAGGCCACGAGGCATCAGCAGGGCAGTGACAGCGACTACAAGCAACAGTTAAGTTTCATGCTGAGAATAGCACATGCCACATGCCCTTCCACCCCCCCACCCCCAAAAGCCTTCTACCCACCGGGAGACACTGAATACAGCCTTAGCGAGGTTGCTTGGATGTGATTTTAGAGACAAATGAGAATAGCGCTATGAAAACAAGGCTCGGAGAAGTTTGTGAAACTGTGTTGTCTGTGACTCCTTGATTCATCTGAATGGACAACGAGGGTTGACGGGACTGCTGGACGTCGCCTCTAGTCCAAGCCCCTGCTCCAAGCAGCCCCAGCCCCAGCCCCAGCCCCAGCCCCAGCATCCCAGCCAAGGCTTTATCTTCAAAACCTCCAAGGATGGAGACTCTTCCACCTCTCTGGGTAACCTGTCCCAGTGCTTCACCACCATCCAAGTGAGAAAGCTTCTCCTAATATGCAACCTAAACCTCCCTTAAATGCAAGTTTGCCCCAATCCCCACTGAACTGATCCCTGCTCACAGGTCCTTCGGAGCCGATCTGCTGCACAGAAAGAGCTCCTGTACGCCCTTTCCACGTGCAGAGATGCCACCGGCCTATTATCCCAGCCAAGCAGAACCACCGCTGTGAAAACTGAACCAGGTCTAGCACCGTGTGGACATCCCGACGCAGGAACAGGAGCACAATGCCTGCATTTTACAAGGATTCAGTTTGAGAGACAGAGGTGGAGACGGGAAAGGGACTGGGAAAAAACAATAAAAACCTTCCAGGATGACAGGCGTGCTGCTGTCCTCCTTTCCCTGCTCTTTAATGTGGCTTGTAGCAGGGGAAGGGGTACGAGAAGGAAGACAAGCAGCATGAAATATTCTTCACGGTCCACAAATAAACTTTATGAGAAGGGCCACCATCGTGCAACTTGGAAGCAAGGCACTTCACAGTCGGGAACCAGTCCCCAGTCATTAGCTCAGACCATCGTAAGAAATATAATGTGGAACAACAGGGCGGAGGAGGGCTGGGCCATTTCACAGGAAAGTAGTAAAGGAAAGTTTAAGCCGTTTGACAGACAAGAGGGGGAGGAGGGGAGGGCTGAAGTAGGGCAAGTCAAGCCTGGGGACTGTCAGTCACCTGCCCATGGGAATCCACTTCTCGTTGCTGTATCACATCAGAGCATCTCCCAGCATGGTTTTGGGGTCATTTAAATCCATGTCATAAATGGGTCTGCTTGGCTGAGACCTTGTGCAAACGTCAGGAAAGGGACTCTCCTATCCCAAACCTGATGCTTTCACGGCAAGAGCGCTTTAAGACCTGGGGAAGCCGAGTTCAAGGCCAGGCTCTGCACGACGCTGGATGGGACAAAAAGGGCAAATTTAGACACTTAGCTAGCATGGGGCACCTGAACTCTCAGAGGTTTCAAATGTTGCTCGGACACCTCAACACCATTCGAGTCTGACCCATACTCTGGGTGCATCAATCCCCATGCTGAAATGGGAGGAAGGACAGTCCCTCCTCTTTCCCAGTCCTGAGCAGTTAGGCCTCAAGCCCGCAGTTTGCAACAAGCGGAGACAGGAATAAGTCTCATCTTCGTGCCCGAATCGGCATCGAGGGCAAATATAGCCCCTGCTATCAGTCAAATACAGCCACCGCACTTGTGCATTTGTTTCCCTGCAACATGTGAACACATCCCTCAAGCTCTCCCATTATTCAACCACCTCTGGAGCAACACCAGGAGTCACGCACATGTGAAGGGCCAAGTGTAATATCGGAACAAAATCGACACAAGCAAGTGGGTTGACTGGAAGGCACGCGACCTGTCAAGTCGTTTCAACCCGATTCTTGCGAAGTGACAACCTTGAGAGCACGGCAAGATGCAGCCGTCCAAGCGAGCCGGACGGCACAACACGCGAGCAGCATCCAAACATGCAGCAGATGACCCTTTCGCGCACTCCTACTTGCACGCACACGCTCCGCTAGAGGCGAGCGCCAACCTCCTTGCACAAACAAGCACGACTACCAGTTAATGGCTAGAGGAGACGGGCAGAAAAACTTTACCAACCAGCGCCTATGGGGCGTTTCCAGAACACCCACAGCTATGTCAAAACACTGTGCCTGCGGTGTTATTCCCAGAAACAGTCCTAACGTGCTGGAAGGCAGCCGAATTTCCTGTAAAGGCATTTTTATTATATGCTCCCAGCCTCACTGAGGCTGCCACATCATCAGTGAGGGCAGGAACATTAAAAGCATGTCAACAACAGCAAGCCAGGAAACACAAGCTCCCGACACCCATTCCTTTGAAGGATGACTCAAGAGGGTCAACCCTTCCTTTCTTGAAGATGTGCATGGGAAAGTGGCAATAGCCCTAGAATTCGTCTAAAGAAAACCAAAGCAATTCCTTGTTGACAGGCTCTGGCCTATGGTCATCCTGATGCAACTTGAGAGCGCATCCCCTTCCAGCCCAAAATGCCCTACAATGTGCCAAGTGATCCCAGGAGTCTGCAGGAGAAACATGGCGTTTCAAGGGTTCGCCGAAGCTCTTCGCTCAAGTGGAGACCCAACTAGGTCCAACCAGGGCTGAATAGTCAAAGAAGCCAGCTCTGAAGTTCAGTACCCGCTAACCTCATCCTGGACCTACACCTGAACATTAGGACTTGAGCCTCAAATCTTCTTCCAAGTAGGACTTGGTTGGGATCCTCTGGTGCTTCTCCCCGCCCTGCTCTTTTTTACAGCCCTCAAATGCCCCGCTTTGTGGTGACCCTTGTTCTGGGCACGGAGAAACGTGAGAACGTGGAAGTGTTTTAACGTAACATAATGAGCCGAGATCAGATCGCCTGGTCTGGTAAACACCCAGTGTCAGTCAGTTAATAGATGCATTTTCATTATCTGAGCTTGCTGGAATGAATAAGTCATAAGGAAGCCTTCCCCAAAATCACGACGCACCGAGACAAAAAAATGGCAAAGGGTCGGTTCAATTCATCGCCGGCACAGCTGATGCTTACCTGGACCTCGTTGCTCTAGGAATTAGGTTGGATATGGCTCAAAGAAGATCTTTTCCTTCCTAGAACGAGGCTACTAGGGGAATATCTTCTCTCACAATCCCTAACCCTGGCTGCGACTGAAAAAGGAAAACAGAGGGGCAGGAAAAGCAGTTAAGCAATATTTTTCAGGCTTGAAAAAGATTTGTTTGGATTTGATTTTATCCAGATCTGCTCGCCCATGAAGGCGAACACTTAGCAACCTAATCCTTGCAGGACCTAGTCAGAAATGTATGTATATGCCTAGGAAAGTACTGCAAGAAGGTTTTGATTAGAAAGTTATGGCAGACAGGCATGTATTTTCTCAATGCCTTACCCACTGGGGATAGCCAACGACCATCCTATGAGTGGGCTTGTCACTAGGCAATTAATGACCCAAAACACACAAACAATCAAGAAGGGCCAGGAACCACCAAAGTCTTGGGTTTTACGCTGTCTCCATTCCCAAGCCATAATTTTTTTTTTCTGAGCTGTAAACATTCGTCCTTCTCACTACCGACCAAGTCCTTCTCCACCCACCGCCGCGGGTTGAGTTTCTCATCCCGTCATCGGAAGTCTCCTGGCTCTCTCCGTTCACACGATGATCTTCATCCAGATTCCCATAGACTTGTTTTCGACCATCTTCTTCCAAACCAAAGCCATCCCCGGACTGGCTCTGGTTTGCAGCAGAGCGAGCAAAGCCCTCGTTAGAGGGTGGCTCGACGAGTCAGATTTCCTCACGAAGTCCGGGAAATGCTTTGCTGCTGTTTAATAAAGTACAAGGTTTGTTTTTTTTTCTGCTGACTTCCATAGCCAAGCTAATAAAAAATGGAAAGGAATAAGAAATTCCAGTAGACCAGGATGAGGGAGGGAGGAGGACACCTTTTACTTGAATTCATCCTCAACAGGAGAAGATAATGAGCCATGTATACCCTTAAAAGAATAGCCACGGTATATGCAATTATTGGGAACACACGCCGAAAGAGGGGTTGCCAAAAATGCGCGCTTTTATTAAAAAGGAATGGTTTCACAAAGGCACAACTGTAAGAAAGGTTGTAATTTGCCCAAATAAAACTTAATTTGATCCATGAAATAGCTGTGGTTTATTGTGTAATATATGTGCTATGTGTTTTAATTTAATAGAATCCAATATAATTGTAAGCCAGTTCAGTTTCAGAACAACTTTGGACTGTTCCCACAGCATATATAGTACAGATGCTACTTTATGCATAGCGCCGGCATAGCCATAAAGCTGGAAAATGGAAGGGATTATCCACAGAGCAGCGAGCAAAGCTTCGTCACAGAGTAAAAAAGGGGGAATGCGCCTTCTAGGAAAGCAGTCATGTTGCTTTATAAGAAATAACTCGGGCTAAGCAGTGATAAACTGCGCGGTCTCTGACAGACGGTGCCCTGCATCAGGTCTTAAAGGCCGCCAAATGCCTGTGCGGGAATGAGAGCTGGCTTCAAGGTACTGCCATGGCACCAATGCAAGGGGGACGTTTGCCAAAGCACACGGGTAAGTTGGCACAGAAAAGCCTGGGCATCACTCGGGCGTCCTGCTGGCTTGTGCAATTCTCCCCCGGCCACTCGGCTCTTCGAGAGCCAGGGAGGAGGCCGCAGGCCCCTTATCTGTGAAACGGGACCCAGGAAAGGCAGGAGGGTGAAGGGGTCCCCAGTGACTCTATCAACTTTCCCTTCCTCTCCAGGATTTGGCTCCTCTTGCTGTTTTCTCCCTGCCTGTCCCACCCTCCCCACTTGCCCTTTAAACACAATGTGCAAGGAAAGCTTTGAACTCGCGCTATAAAATCCTATGCAGAAACCAGCTGTAGTGTTCTGGCATAACAACCCCAGCCATTTGACTGGCACCCAGCGCCTCGGCACGTGCACGGTTTTGTATGTGCAGAGCCGCACGGGCGCTGCACAGGGGAAAAGAGAGGTATTGTAGTCAAGGTTTTTCCCTGCAATATTGCTCCATTCGCGGGCAGATCCCCCCCACCCCGCCGGCTCCGATCGCTGCGTGCATTGCACACCCAGTCCAGTCTGATCAGTGAAGAGGGAGGGAGGGGGGGAAACAGTGGTCCCGAGGCAGGAGTTTTGCCCATCCTCACACATTTAACCACAGGCCTGAGACCTGCAGACAGTCTCCTTGGCCACTTATTTACCCCTTGGATCTTGCGCAAAGTGTCTGTACTAAAAAGTAAGGAAATAAGTAGTTTATGGCTGCTATAAATTGTATGTGGTCTTTGCGATAAACCTATCCATACACAAAGAAATCCATATTTCCTCATCATAACCTTAACTCTGATCTAGGATTTTAAAGGGGTATTTCTGGTACCCAACAGGTACCAATTAATACATTTAATAGATTTTCAGGGTCGGAAGGGACCGCGGTAGATCATCGAATCCAACCCCCTGGCCTGGGCAGGAAAAAGTGCTGGGGTCAGATGACCCCAGCCAAGTGTATACTTTGATACAATGAAAGTATTAAATGGATCATTTTTCTCACTTCTCAGACTACCATGGGCCACATTTTGGCGGATTTTGGCAGCCGATCTCTTCCGGGGAAGAGCGTTGTGCGCGTCGTGCGATGAGAGATGGCATCGTCCGGTGACTCTACCTGGGGGAGTCGTGGCAGTAACAGAGCCAGACCTCGGGGTCCGCACCAGCCCGAAAGCAAATGCTGATCCTGGCGACACTACTACCAAATCCTGATCCAGACCCAGCTGTGCACGAGACACTTGTCCAAAACGGCTCCTACCCTGCTTCCACTGACGTACAGTGTCATTTGGGGCGAGTCTCTTCAGCTGCTAGTGCCTCAGTTTCCCCATCTCTACAACGAGCAGAACCCTTTCCCTTCTTTGCTGAGCTCTGCAGGACTATTAACATTAAGCTGGGTTGTGATGGAGTGTGCTTATGTCAACATAAGGCAAAATTATGTTTGTAGCTTTAAAGCCAAAACTCAGCGTAAGCCAGTAACCAAGTAATAACCCTCGGCAGCCTTAATGGGGCCTTTAGTACGATGTTGGCTGTGTTTTGTGTTCAGAATTTCCTAGGGCTCTTCTCCTTTTCTTTTTTACCAATTTTGATCTTTGCCTCCTGCCCTAGAGGAACGGGGAACCTCTGTCCCTTCAAAGAGATGCACCGCTCCGGACCATGTAGCGTACGAGATCACATTGACGACACCAAATGCAAACCCTTCCCAGGGAAAAGATCCCGCAGGCAAGGATGGGGTGGGAAACAGCTTTCCAAACCTGCAAAAAAAAAAACATTTCTTGCCCTGAGTCAGGACAAAGCTAACACAAAACTGGGGGGAAAAAAAATAGGGCATTTCGTTCCAAATTATGTCGAGAGGAAAAGGCTCTAGATTCAGATGGGGTGTCCTACATTTAATCCTCTAGCAAATTTCTTTGCAGTTCATAGTGGATGATAACCTGTTGTTCAGAGACTGACAGAGCCTCAAGAACTGCGGCAAAAAAACAGCACCGCACTAATTTCTACAGGATCCGAATGCGGTTTCCTGGCATTCGTTCCTTTTATGCTCCGCGCTGCAAATGGAAAGGAGAAGGATATGATTTTAATCCAAAAGGTAACAAGGGTCAGAAGGCAAGGATGATTTACACATCATGTGAGGTACCTTTTTCTCCAACTGCCTCTTCAAGCTAAGCATTGGCCTTCCTCTCCAGCAATATCCTGAGCAACAATTGACTCCTTCTATTCAACATATTTAAAAGACACTTTAAAACCATAGCTTTATGCAATATAAAGGGCTCCCTCCTCCACAAACTGCTGCCTGCAACTCTTCTGAGAGCCCATACCAGAAGAGGCATTTCTGATAGAGAGTTTAGTTTCAATAAAAAGTTTGGACTCACCAGGGCAATCTTGGCAGCGGGGGCCACAACCCTGCAATCAGCTGCGCGCGAGGGCTGGACTTGTGCTGGGGGAGGCGTGACAGCAGGGTCCGGCCTCAAAGCACAACAGCCGCACGCTGATGCCAGCAAGCCAAACGGGGTTCAAAACAGCGTCTTCCCTAACTACGCCAGCAGCTCAACTGCACTTCCCCCAGCTCAGCAGGACCCACTACTGCAAACATTTCACAACAGCCAGTTTGATTTCCTTAACAAGCTTCAATTTTAAATTGCAATCATCTCCCCCCACACACAAGCCTTTACTTTACAAAGAAAACCTCGTCAGTGCATTTCGGAAGGGTGGGGGCCACCCAACCCAGGGTAGTTTTAAACCAATTTGAGCTTCTCATGCTCCAGCAATTAACTCCAGTGAGGACTGGCCACAAACTTGAAGAAATGGCTGGAGACCTCACCCTCAAGGAGAGGGGTTTATGCACGGGGCGCTTGCATGAATCACTCCTAGGACCCACACAGCACCTCCGGAAGGGGATGCGCTCTCAAGTTGCACCAAACACGTTTCTGAAGCGCAGACTCCTGGGATCACTTTGCACATTGTAGGGCATTTTGGGCTTTGGAAACGTGTCTGCGAGTATCCTGAGAGCAGGCTCGGAGCAACACTAGCCCAGGCGAGCTCTTCTAGGGGGAGAGGGGCAGCGATCAGGCGAAACCTGCCTGCTACGAGACCAGGCATCCCATTTCAGCTGCAAGCGGCGGTAGGTGCTGGGGGGTTTCCCACCTTACGAGAATCTCTGCCTCTCTGAACTTACTGTCTCGGCCTTTCAAGCCGCCGATGCCGCTCTCCGCAAGGGCGAAGAATAAAGGGACGCATCTTGTGGTGTGGAGTAGCGCCGGTGGTGTACACCCGAACAGGACTGGGCTACAGGAATTTGCAGAGCAGTACCAAGGAGGCATGGTCAGACCAGCCTTTGTGCCATGGCTTTTCCTTCTCTGAACCATGTCCTTAGCATTTAACCTGCCACACGCAGACTTTCAATATAGTAAATGGCCAGACTGGCAACCAGATGTGGTAAGGGCAATTCCTTGGGGTTTAATGCTCCTCTTAGCTTCTCCCTGCTAACACCAGGAGGGAAAGGGAGCCCTGGTTACACTGATACCTGGTCCTTTTGGAGCATCAGGCAAATCCACACAAGGGTTTTGAGGTTAAAGAAAATTTTTACTCACTCAAATCCCCCCCAGGTCACCCACATGAGCTATTGAGAGCCCAACTGACCACTCGCTGCTTGTTTCAGACTCTTCCCTCAGGCCTGGGCTCTTGCCTGCTGCCGTTACTAGTGATCAAACCATGAAATGAGGGAGCTACTGGTGCAAAGCACAGGCACTCTGCTGCCTCCCAAGAGGTGATTTAAGAAAAGCTTTGCTGGGACTTCAAATGCCATTCACCTGATCTATTCATGCCCATCATCTATGTCCAGAGGAATTGAGACCCAAACCTCAAATGATGGGTGGGAATAGATCAGGTATTTCCAGAGGAACTGAGACCCAAACCTCACCTGATCTGTTCATGCCCATCATTTATGTCCAGAGGAATTGAGACCCAATCCTCACTGCCATCTTGTCACTCAGACAGAACAGCAGAAAAGACCTCCCAAAATTTCTGCCGTTATCTCGTATAATAGAGCCATGCAAAGTGCTTCAAAGCAACAGCCCTCCATAAGACAGGAGGCAATAACAGCGAGGGGCAGCATTCACTTTCATCCGTTTTCTGTACAAAGAGTAGCAGAATTCAACCCAAGCCATCAATTTTAGTAAGGGGCAGCCAAAATAAAAAAAATCTTGGAGATCTACGTGGGGCATCACTTGAGAGCCAGGACACAGCTCATTTGTGAGCTTGGAAACCCCTACCCATCACTGCATGCCCCTGCACAGCGTTTGCCGGCTGGGCATTTGGGGCACGGGACTGTTCTTCTGGACGCAGCGTTAAGCCTTCAAGAGTTTGTTGGGATTTGAGCAGTGGAAATAGTACAACACGGGGCCCGTTACAGTTAGATTTTAATGCAACTAAAGGGAGCATGCAGTTTCTCACCCAGCAGGCCCAGAAGCTGATGCTTTAAGCACAACTGCTGACAGTGAAGAGCCCAAATAATAGCCGAGGAAGCTCTGGGGAGAAGGTGCTGTGCAGCAGCTGCCCGACTAGGGATGCATCCCAATTTCCCAGAAGGGGAAAGAAAAAGAGAGTGCCACAGCCAAAAATAAATCCTGCAAAACTAGGTCAGAGCCAAGACAGCTCCAGGCGCTTACCATGGTAACCGCAGCACACAACAGCAACAGAAGCTTCCCCGGCAGCCTGCACCCAAAGGTCCACGCGCCCAGCGTGGCAGCTTGCACCGGCGCCCGGCCCGGGAAAGCTGAGCACACCTGCACCCTCACAGCCAGCAAGAACAGGGGAGCTTGCACTTACCTCCGGAGGCTCCAGCCGTGCCGAGTTGGGGGGATGCAGGGAGTCCCGAGTCTCTCACCCCATTAAGGGCAGGGGGCTGTTGCCCTGCTCTCCATCCAGGGGAGTGGATGAGGTGGGGGGGAGATGGCTGCTTTGGGAAAAGCTGCGGCAGGTGTGAGCTCTGCATGTGCTCAGGGAGGCTGCTGTGCCCGATTGACTCATTGATTGCAGGTGCAGGGAAAACCCCTTTATTGAGGGGAAGAGTCTCGCCTCCCAGCTTTGCTGTGCCTAAATCTTTCAACAGTAGCTGCAGTCTCTAAGAAAAGCTTCCAGGAGACACCCCTCTGCTCCAGAGCACATGGGCAGCGTCAGATAACTTGCTGGATTGCAATGGGGGGGTGCTCAAACCCAGCCCAACTTTGCAGCACGCTAGGAGCCATGGCCAACGTGCCCTCGAGCCCGTCGCTCGCAGAAAGGGTGCCCGAATCGCAGCAAGCCCCGGACCCCTCACTAGCCCTCGATGAGCGTGCCAGTTGCCGTGCGGGCAGGCCCGCTCTCCTCTGTGCTGGGACTGAGGCGTGCTGGCGAGACGAGCCCGAGCTAAATCACCACCAAAATAGAGGATGAAAAAAGGGCTGTTGCCAAAATAAAAGCAGCACGACCGCAAGGCCGGGCAGAGGTTACTCTAGCTCAGTAGAGGCAAAAGGAGGAGCTAATTCACCTCCTTTGGAGGCCAGAGAACGCTCTTCCCTTTTTCCTTTTTATTTGACTTCTGAAAACCATCTTGTTTAGATGGGGTTTCCTGACCTGACGAAGCATAACTCACGAGGTAGCCAGAAATGAGCTCTGGGTGGTCCGGGTGCAGGTCTTTCTACCAGACCGCGTCTGAAACCACAACCAGGCCCACTCCAAGGGCTCATTTACTTACCAAGCAACCATCAGGCTCAAAAATAGAGGGGGGGACTGGGGAGAGGGTTTAACTTGGGCTTTGGGGAGGGGGTTACCGAAGAGGGTTTGATAGCCAGCTGATCCAAAAGGTTCCTCAGAAAGATCAAAAAGGTCCTACTTAGAAAATGCATTCAAGGAGCCGAACAGGACAGAAAACATAGTTGGTGCTCCAGTCCAAAAAGGCCTCCCCCCCCGAAATTAGATACCAGATTAATTCAGGAAGAAAAGTGGACATGAAATAAAATTAAAAAAGAACTGTTGCATTGCACACTGGGGACCCAGACTTTTAAAAAAAAACCAAATCACTTCATGAAAACTATGTGGTGCACCCAGAACTGAGCTAATGGAAAAAAATCACTGGATCCAGTTTCATTCCCCAAGCAGAGGGAAATGCAAAGCTTGAGGCAAAATAGCAAAGAATAAATTTGATGTCACCTATTCGTCCCCCACCCTTTTTTTTTTTTTTATTACCTTAGCCAAGATGTCGTTCACAGGAAACAACATTATGAGATGAGGCCTGGTCCACAGGTTTCCTCCTGCCAAACTACAGTGCGTAAGGTCGTCTTCCCTGTAACGTCAAGGGCAATGGCTTTCAAGTGACCTGTAAGGCTGTCATTTGTGAAGCAGTGCTTGTGCACGGGCGACAAGGTTTACTGATGCTTCTCTGCTTAATTTTAACTTGATCGACCAGGATGCTGTGGACCATGCTGCAGAGATGGGTCAGGCAGGCGGCTGAGCCCGATGCCGCCACAAATGGCTTTGTCTGGCAGGACTCTCCAAGCATCCCGCGGGACCCGAGAGCAGTGGCAATGTGGAGGGGTGGGGGGCAGACAGCGGCCTCAGGGCTACGGGGTCATCCTGCTTTGCAATGGGGCGCACAGCAACGCTCTGGACCAGCGCAGCTCGGGGACTTCGATGACACAGCGGCCTTCGACCTGGTCACTCTGCAGGAACAAGCATCCCGTGCGTTTCGGAGATGGGGGGTGCCTGGGGTGCACCAGTATGCAAAAGGTCCTCAGTGCAAACTGTGCTGCGGCACGTGGGCACGGTGCCGCTCCTGGGCCTTGGCACCGTGGAGTCTCCCTCGGGGCACAGCTTAAAGGAACGGACACGGTCGGATCCTGAAGTCCCAGAGAGAAGCCGGATCAGACACTGAACGAATTGCTGGTACAAGAGAGCTAGGAAATGAGATGAATCCCTCCCTAGTCACTGAGAAACATATAAAGACTGGGGGTTTTTTCAAAGGGACAGAAGGCGCCGACCGGTTCTCCAACTCTCAGTGAATTCCTGTTCCAAACTCCTTAAGGCTTCTTTGAAGCGGGGGGAAAAAAAAGGGAAACAGCACAAATGGTGAAAAGTGAATGAGATTTGCTAAAAAAAAAAAGAAAAAAAATTAAATCACCAAAGGCCCTGCTAGTAAAGAAAACTCATCATTTGAAACCAAGTGGCTTGCTCTGAATGTGGCCCCTTTAAAACACTGCATGTAACTGATACAGCATGTTGAGGTCTATGACACAATGCAACGAGCCCAAGCCAAAAGAACAAGATGAATACAGTTCTCTAGCGCTGGCTTTAAATGACTGTGATATGTTTTGACACCATCCCCTGACAACAATGGTTGTAATACAAACAAAAATTAATTATGTCAAGTATTAATATTGATGCCACATGAACCCAACCAATGTGGTCCCAATTAAATATCATTTAAAGTGTGGTTATAATTTGAAAAATGACAGTGGAAATGTCCTGGTGGCTTTCCATGCTTGCATCTCATTGACTTCCAAATCAAATTTGTTCAATTTTGCGAGTTAAAAAAGATGTCGTCCCCCCCCCGAACTGCCAGCTTTGCTAACATACTCTGGAATCTGAAAACAGCTGGACGCTGTCTACCCAGTGCCTCCTTGCTCATTATTGCTACAGAAAATAATGTCTCAAATCCCATAAAAAATACATGACACTGATTTAAGTCTTGTGAGATCGGGGGGGGGTGTGTGGAAAAAAGAGTTAATAATTTGGGGTTCTTTTAATTTGCCTTCTGGGCTTGGAGACTTTAGAGGACACATTTCATGCTTTTTTTCTACAACTACCAGGGCTAGAAACATACTTGTTTTTAATGAAAGCTGAGATCTTCATGTAATCACAGGCCTCCAGAGGCTTGGACGATATGAAAATCAAGTACTGGGGGACTCGTAATAAAACTGCAAGAGTTGGCAGCACTCTTAAGCAGAAATAACACAGTTAACAACTCTACTGATAATGCCGGGGTCAGAAGAGCCAACATTCCCCCAGAGCTGTGTGGGCTGCCTTGTGCTAGCAGGACTAAAAGGAAGTAAAATCGTGTCTTTCATCAGAAAACCAACCAGATTTTATCCTGACTTTGCAAAAGGAGCACATTGTTGGCGTGCACTTGCCTTTCCGATCATACCTGCCCCTTCAAATCCAAATGCAATTACAAAATGGCACCATACGATCTTACAAGAACACGCTCGCCAGCACCACTCTGCCTGCTTGCTTACCCACTTCATTTCAAAAGTGCCTGGAGATTTTGAATGACTGATCTGAGACGCTTTAAAGGCATGTGTTTTGCCGAAATAAGTACTCAAATGCTTCCTGAAATCTGGCCCCCTGTATGGTGCCCCAAGTTGCCTGTATTAAAGACAGAGGCATACAAAATAAGCTAGTGACGTCCAAAAATGTTGGCCTTGTCCACTAGGCACTGGAGAAAGCAAATAGGCTAATTGCTTCAGGGCTTATTCTGTACTGTCCACCCAAGAATTTGGTGACGCACCTAGACCCCGACCCACACAGCACATGGGTGCACACACTTATTTTGCTATACGCCAGTCACTAGAGGTGTTACCAACTGGAATTCAGACTAAACAGCCTTCCTTCCCTCTTTAAAAAAAGACAATTAAAACCCCTCTATAATGCGAATACTTTATTATCAATGAGTGACCGGTATTAGCTTTTTGTCTGGGTATTAATATAGTTTAAAAAAAAAATACATCAAAAATAGGGTTCTTTCCCATTTTTGCTGTATCATTTTTCTTTAAAAAAAAAAATTCTGTATTGAAAGAATTATATAAGCCAAAGTGCATTTTCCTTTTTTTGTCCATATACACATTGCACCATACATAAATAATTACATTGTAAAAACGACTCCATAATTACAAGTATAATATATATTTTCATATAATATATAAAATTTTATATTAAATCTAGGTAGATGATATTTGGGATAGTCTGTGTCTTTCTTTTTTTTTTTCCTTTTTTTTTTTTGTCAGAGGCCAATGGTTATCGGTTATTGCTGAGTAGTATCTCCAACCAGCAAGGACATGACGTAATAAACTGTCTCGAGTAACATGGCCCCCAGCCTTTTGCAAAGCTGATCCGAACGCTGTTTGGGTCATAGGGCCCATCTGCATAATCCAGGTCCGTGGCGTGTTGTAAGAGGCAAGACTTCTCGTAGTCGAACACCTTTATCGAATAACCAGGCATCACTTTGCGCACTATTAAAGTCCGACAATGGGGAATGTCCAGTGTTGGGGAGTTGACGAAGATAGGGTGCTCACTGCGATTGTAGGCCCACACGCCATCCGGCTCTTTGCTAAGTAAAATCCCGTAGCCGATTTTACTTCGAGTCCTTCTAACAGTCTCGCTCCTGTTTTCCAGGTTTAGCTGTCCGAGGCAGAAGCCATTTCCTTGAGGTAGGTCATAAAATATACTGACGGACTGTTCATACACTGTGTAGAGGCGTCCAACACGAGTCCGGTGTTCCCAGTAGGCGACATTACACCAGTGACTCCGCTTCATGGCGTCGGGTGACATACTGGCATCTGAGGAGGAAAAACAGAGAAACAATCAGGGGCTTTGGGAGAAGCACATGTTTTTAAAGTCCTATTTCTGCCCAGCAAATGCACCCAGCCAGGACTCGATCAGAAAATGATATGCCGTTTTAAGCACTGCAAGGAAGGAAGCCCCAAGCCGAGGCTGCAGCCTTCCCTTCGAGCAATCCCTTCTGTGCCTGTATCAGGGCTGTGCAATGGAGGGTCCTGGGTACCATGTGCATTGTTGCTTAACATTTATACTGTTGTTGTTTCTACAGCCCTAACCAGCCAGGACCTCCTTGGGGCAAGGCATTGTAAATGGCCATTTCTGCCCCAAAAAGGCCTACC
>NW_017728911.1:38189013-38213266 GCF_001723895.1 Crocodylus porosus | reverse complement strand
CCCACTTCATTTCAAAAGTGCCTGGAGATTTTGAATGACTGATCTGAGACGCTTTAAAGGCATGTGTTTTGCCGAAATAAGTACTCAAATGCTTCCTGAAATCTGGCCCCCTGTATGGTGCCCCAAGTTGCCTGTATTAAAGACAGAGGCATACAAAATAAGCTAGTGACGTCCAAAAATGTTGGCCTTGTCCACTAGGCACTGGAGAAAGCAAATAGGCTAATTGCTTCAGGGCTTATTCTGTACTGTCCACCCAAGAATTTGGTGACGCACCTAGACCCCGACCCACACAGCACATGGGTGCACACACTTATTTTGCTATACGCCAGTCACTAGAGGTGTTACCAACTGGAATTCAGACTAAACAGCCTTCCTTCCCTCTTTAAAAAAAGACAATTAAAACCCCTCTATAATGCGAATACTTTATTATCAATGAGTGACCGGTATTAGCTTTTTGTCTGGGTATTAATATAGTTTAAAAAAAAAATACATCAAAAATAGGGTTCTTTCCCATTTTTGCTGTATCATTTTTCTTTAAAAAAAAAAATTCTGTATTGAAAGAATTATATAAGCCAAAGTGCATTTTCCTTTTTTTGTCCATATACACATTGCACCATACATAAATAATTACATTGTAAAAACGACTCCATAATTACAAGTATAATATATATTTTCATATAATATATAAAATTTTATATTAAATCTAGGTAGATGATATTTGGGATAGTCTGTGTCTTTCTTTTTTTTTTTCCTTTTTTTTTTTTGTCAGAGGCCAATGGTTATCGGTTATTGCTGAGTAGTATCTCCAACCAGCAAGGACATGACGTAATAAACTGTCTCGAGTAACATGGCCCCCAGCCTTTTGCAAAGCTGATCCGAACGCTGTTTGGGTCATAGGGCCCATCTGCATAATCCAGGTCCGTGGCGTGTTGTAAGAGGCAAGACTTCTCGTAGTCGAACACCTTTATCGAATAACCAGGCATCACTTTGCGCACTATTAAAGTCCGACAATGGGGAATGTCCAGTGTTGGGGAGTTGACGAAGATAGGGTGCTCACTGCGATTGTAGGCCCACACGCCATCCGGCTCTTTGCTAAGTAAAATCCCGTAGCCGATTTTACTTCGAGTCCTTCTAACAGTCTCGCTCCTGTTTTCCAGGTTTAGCTGTCCGAGGCAGAAGCCATTTCCTTGAGGTAGGTCATAAAATATACTGACGGACTGTTCATACACTGTGTAGAGGCGTCCAACACGAGTCCGGTGTTCCCAGTAGGCGACATTACACCAGTGACTCCGCTTCATGGCGTCGGGTGACATACTGGCATCTGAGGAGGAAAAACAGAGAAACAATCAGGGGCTTTGGGAGAAGCACATGTTTTTAAAGTCCTATTTCTGCCCAGCAAATGCACCCAGCCAGGACTCGATCAGAAAATGATATGCCGTTTTAAGCACTGCAAGGAAGGAAGCCCCAAGCCGAGGCTGCAGCCTTCCCTTCGAGCAATCCCTTCTGTGCCTGTATCAGGGCTGTGCAATGGAGGGTCCTGGGTACCATGTGCATTGTTGCTTAACATTTATACTGTTGTTGTTTCTACAGCCCTAACCAGCCAGGACCTCCTTGGGGCAAGGCATTGTAAATGGCCATTTCTGCCCCAAAAAGGCCTACCGTTCTCAAGACAAAATATTCCAGGTGGATAACAGCAGCCGAGTCTGCCGGGCTGGGCAGCACAGATTCACACACCAAACTGAACGGTACGTGCCGAGTCTCCGCTGGTCAGTGAGTGACCGACTGTGACTCAGGGAGCCAGATCCCGAAACATTGGCTCAAGTCATTCATGTACATGCACTGAAGAAATCCGATTTAAAAGTCCCTTAATTTGATGGGAGGAATCTGTTCCTAGCAAACTATGGTTGCCCTGGTCTCCAACACATGGGTAATGCTCAGGGGAACCAAAAGCCTTGGGATGCAGCACTCGGCCCTGGGTCTAGCAGCCCAGGATATAACGCCTTGACGGCTTGAATTTCCACAAGTGGCCCCAGATCCTACAGCCCACTTGGCCTCACTGCTCCAGTACACAGGACAGACTGATTGCTCGCCGCGTCTGATCCTCCTGATCACAGCAAACAAATCCATTGGATGGGCTTAGATTTCACTAGCGGGACACAGGACGGGAAGGAACTAGAGATACACCAATATACGTTATCTATTGGGTCAGCACTGATAAAAGGCAAATTTAAATCGGCCTTTTTTGGCTGTTGTAGTCAATAAATGTTCTCTGATAATTATGCCTTCTGGCCGGGGCCCCCTGGTTAATAATTGGCTATCAGTATCGGCCAAGGCAATCCTTATCAGTGCACCCCAGAAGGATAATTATGCCACTGAGTTCAGTCCACAGGCAATTGTTAACATACGGACCCCCAAAATCATCCCTTTGAACCCTTACCCATAACTACAGCAACGGTATCTGAAACACCATGAGCGCCCTATAACACACCACAGGTACGAGCACAGGAGACGGTTGCTGCAGTGACAGGAAGCAACTAGTTAATATTTGCTCAGAGGGTCCTAGGAGAAGGATGGTATTGCTAAATTATTTGTTGGCCAACTGGACTAGTTATTACCCATGTACTGAGTGAAGGCTCCTGGTGTTAGAAGAGGGGAAATATTTTCAGAATAAAAGTGAGCAAGCTCCCATTGTGTCTGAAATGCTAGTATTCGTTATTTGGTCATCTACGACAGCATCATTTTGATGTCCTCAACAAACTTTAAAATAGAAGTTGCTTCAACCAATTGAAGTCAGTGGACACAAACCACTCTAGCTTAGCGTTCAAAGGCAAATAAATGCATGATGCATGGCATCATGAATATGTGGCGTGGACATGGCCATGGGATGGTTTAGGTAAAGGACTGGAATGAACAACATAATCTAGCACGTTTCCCTCACCCGATAATCATTTAAGACAGCCTCTAGTACTATTCTAGAAAAATGAGGTAGCCTCTCATGTCAAGGGAATAGCGTTTTCCACAAACTACACATCTTTGTAGGTCGCCCCGAATTACTGATCTTCCTGCCCATCAGGAAGGTCTTTTCCCGTCATGAGCCACACTCAGTCAGTACCGCCAGAGTCTCCTTTCCAGCGTGTGGTCATCAGCACTGCAAATGGTGCAGGAATTCACAGCTTGGATATGTGATTTAGCCTCTTTCCAAATACATAAGCCTAACGCTAACAGGCTCTTCTCCTGCTCCGGGATTTTCAAGGATGGCCTTAAAATAAGCAGTGGTACCTTTATCCACAGTCATCCTATTTAAATCGGCAACACTGCCATTACTTTAGCTTAAATCTTCCAACTCCCGAGGATGCATAGCCCTCCCTCGAGGATGTACAGCCCGCGCTCCCCGCACACGGTGCGCCCAGGGGGAGGGAGCACAGAGGTCCGTCCGACCTGTTGGAAAACCGAGCTCAGCGCTCCTTCCTCTGGAGACAGAAAGCCCTGTCTAAAGAAGCTTTAACACTGTGCAGGGGGGAAGATTTTTTGGTTCCGGATCCGGTTAGTGCAAAACAATTTACTTTGTTGGCAAACCTGTGTTTAGCTCCAGCAAGTGCCAGGCTCAAATAAATAAGCAAACAAAAAATGTATGGGAACAATTGCTTTATTTGTTACCGCAAGTGGGGACTGGTCTTTTCATATCCAATTTAAATTGGCTTCTCCCCACTTCTGCATAAAATAAGCCTAACATTCTTGCTCTGGGCAAGGGTCCCAGAGCTACAAGCCCGGCAAGGAGCTTTGCTTTGAGCCAGCCTTGTTCTGTGCCCGGCATTAAGCTCCCTGACAATATATCACAAGACCATGGCCTGTTGACCTCTCTGCCTTCATGCCATCAAGTCTGATTAACTCGCACACAGGGTGATGCCATTATTTTGCTTCAGAGACTCTACTGACGCACCGGATTTAAAGCACAGGCCCACAGCCCCTTTCTTTTCATTCTCAAATTACACTGGAGTGGAATGGGCTTTCCTTCCCATCAGCAGCCTTTGAATTAAGCTGCTTTGTTAGAGTTTAACTCGAGTTGTAACTATACAACTTCGGAGAGGGGGGGAGAAGGTAGGTAATCGGGCTCTTCCACCTCCAAACACACAGAGGCAGCCTGGAAAAAAAATGGGGCTGGCAGCGCCGATGGCCGCGAGGAAAGGGGGATGTTTATTGTTTGACACCGGCTCCTTTATGTGGATTCCTCGAGCCCTCCACCGAGTGCTAGCGCGGCTCTCCCCTGCCCCCACCCATCTGTTTATACCATCTCCAAGACCCAGCGCCATCGCGAATCCTCGTGCACGGCTGCTGCGTATCAGCGCCCGGCCTGCTTCTACCCCGGGTCTCAACCCAGAACCGCGAGGACTTTGCAGAGCTGGGGATCAGCAGGAGAGGATGGGCTCCTTTCGCTTAAGGCAGAGGTTCCCAACCACCGGGCCATGGCCCTGGACCAGGCCGCGAAGCACTGGCTGCCGGGACATGGCACGAGCCCTCCGCTCAGACCTAGAGCTGCCTTAGCCATCAGGATTTCTCATGCATAAAGGGATGCTCCTGTCCTTTAAGGCAGAGGTTCCCAACCACCGGGCCATGGCCCTGGACCAGGCCGCGAAGCACTGGCTGCCGGGACATGGCACGAGCCCTCCGCTCAGACCCCCGTCTGTCCGCCCAGGCGAGCGGCTTCTGCTGCCAGCAGTCATGCGCGGGGTTAAAGCTGGGCAGCGGGGCAGCCCCGGGAGGCTCCATACTCCCCATCCCACTCCAGTGCTGATCCACAGTATAAAAAAGGTTGGGAATCGCTGGCTTAATGCTGATGAAGGAGCCAGAGCACCGGGACCGCAGAAGTGGAAGGTGAAACCAAGTTTCACCCACAGATGCTTCCTCCACGGTTGGGGGGACCTGTTCTCAGATACCCTCCCCAAGTGGACTATTAATAGCTGTGATAGTGAAGAGGACCCTGCCAAAAACAAAGAATTTAAAGCACCTCCAGGAGTCGGCTTTTAACTGCCTGGGACCAGGACTGCAGTCAGTAGCAGCTATATGGAAATTTGCTGGCCTCCCCTGGGGAATTGGACTGTTAAAATGTGGGATGGAAGGATTTGGGGGTTGAATGTACTAATATAGTACGCTGCAGATGTGTTTCAGGTAAGAGCCTTCTTCATGGGATCACAGATACTGAAGACACGCAAGACTGGAGACACTGAAGATCCTCTACAACCATGTCCCAGGACTAGCCCCAAAGCACAATTTCTCTTCTACTTTAAGCACCCTTAGCAATGAGGATGCCCATGGTCTTTAGACGGCTACTTCGCAATCTAGTAGGAACTTATCCACCACATTCAGTCGTCATTTCTCCCCCAGAGATATCCCTTGAACCTCTCCAAATGTTTGCTCTTTATTCAGTGTGCCACCCCATGAATCATTCCTATGGTCTGGTCTATCTGCAGTGTCTCTATAACTTTTTTGGAATAAGGGTGCGATCCTTTACTGAAATAACTGGACAGGGTTATGTAAGGTGTCCGATATATCGCACAGACGTGTTTCCTTTCCCTTGTGTATAAATGAGAGGGATAGTAGACTTTAAAAATGACAGAACAGTGAAATCCTCACAATCTCTATGCCTGGATAAGCCCTCTGACAACCTATAAAGATGGCTCTTTTTGTCTTTCCCAACTCTGGTGGTTTACGAGATGCGTTTCAATTTGATGAGTAGGGTTTTGTGGACCTGCAATTAAGCAGCGCCTGTGTTCCCAGCTACGTGCCGTATTAAAGCAAAAATATAAAGGCTCCCTCAAAGACAGCTGCTGGGTATGTCACACATGTTCAAAGATGAACTCTGCATCGAGTATGCGCTAAGTTCACCAAGGTTGCTTTCCTACATCGAGAGAACAGAAAACAGCAGTGTAGCTCAATTCATCCCTGCCCTGTGGCCAAACAGCGAAAACCAGGAGACAAAATGATGTAAGAAGCTTAATGCTGGTGTGTATTGATGTAAACGCCGTCTTTATATCCTGACTCAGCATTCGCTACTCTGAAATGAGGAAAACACGAGCTTAAAAGGCCTATAGAAAAGCTGGCTGACCTACATACACACGCACTGGTCCCCCGTTCACATGCACGATGCTTGGTCTCTCCTTTAGACCTTTTCCAGTAACACTCAGAGGCCACGTCCACACGAGCATGGACATTTGGTTCCCTGGGGACAAGTAGCATCGGGACACCTTGCAGCAGGTACTGCTTGTCCCTGGGGAATGCCTGAGGCCTTGGGTGGGCGGCAGGTTACCCCAGGTGGGGCAGGGGAGGCTGGGGCCAACACCCAGCAGCCTTACCCAGGGTCCTGGGGGCCTCCCGGGGCTGCAGCAGCAGCAATCCTACCACTTGGAGCCTGGCTGGTAGCCGAAGCATGGCTCTGGCCATCCAGTTTTGTGCAGCACGTGCCGTGTCCAGTGCGCTGCTCTTCATTTTTCAGCAGAGTATTTTTTTTTACCTCTAGATATCCAGGGGTCAAAAACCGTCCCCCTATGCTGCTCCTTTGCAGGGCGGAGAACAGCTGAATGTGCAGTGCGTGGCCTCGCAGACGTGTCTGCAGCACCACATCCCGCACAGCTGCGCTCGTCTGGACGTGGCCACAAACTCTAAACCAGATGGAAAAACTCCCCATGGAAAGTTGTGTCAATACAAAATATTCAGTTTGTTCCAAACAGGACACTTGAGTCGGGCTTAAAAACAATTGTACCAGCTTTTCAATTTTCAGGGCTAGCCGTAATAATTAGCTTCTGCAGTCAGCATCCCAAATGCTGCGCTCTTCTGCAGTTCGGGCTTGGGGAATGCTCTTTGGACGAACTGCCTGAAGTAATTAGGCACTGATACATGCAGGCAAGCAAGTAAATGCCTTTAAATAAATAAATGCAATCCTTGCTGGGCCTATGTCCCTGTCATCTGTAAAATGGGTATGAAAATGGGAGGTTCATATTCCAGGGTGATGTACAGCATGCATCAGGGGCCTTGCAGCAAAGCTCTGGATTTACTATCCTGAACATATCCTGTTCTTGAGATATGTGAATGCTTCTTAGTCATCAGTTTATTTATTCTCTCCTTCCTCATTAGGTAGGGAAATGCTCCTCATTTTTCACAGGTGGGGAAGGAGAGATGAAGCGATCTGCCCAAAAAACACAGGGGAAGTCTGTGGCCGGGCAGAGTTCCCCAATACCATAACGGGTCAATGCAGAAGAACTGAGTTTTGAAAGCAGCCCCAAACAAAGCAAACCAAACCTGCAAGTCCTGAACTCGCGGACCCTCTTCTATGTCCGTCCCCCCGCATTGCAGTCTTTGAAGCTGACTGAAGACAGGAATCTAGCAGTGATGCAGCTGGAATTCAGGCCACTTTAAAACAAGCCCATCCCCTGCCATTAAACAGTGATGGGAATGACCAGCACTACAGTCAAAATGGAAATGACAATCATTTAACTACCATTTAAACCAGCATTTTCCATATTTAAAATTGGAGTCAGCATCAAAAGACAAGTGGCTGCATTGTGGGATAACTCAAGAGAGGCTGACAGTAGGGACAGGATCTTCCAAAGAGCATCAGGCATGCTGGTGCCCCAAACCTGCTGAAATTCGCTGGAAGTTAGCCACCCATTTGCTTCGGACATCTTCGAAACTCTCCTTAGTATCTGCACACAGCGGCAGCTGGACTGCGAAGCAGAGCTGGTTCTTACAGAGCATGTGGTCCTGAGGCTGAAGTCTTACAAGTGGTGTTCTTGCCTACACCTCTGAAACCAGCTCTGTTTTAAAGCTGCCTGACCCTCCTGCACATGCACACATCCAGAGAGAGGAGCGGTTTCTTCGGCTCCCCATCAGCCACGAGGTTCAAGCAGACCGCACGACTGCTCTCTAGCTCGCCAATGCCATCGGGAGTCTTTCCTCCCCCTTGGACCCCAGGCTGCAGATCCTATCAAGGAGCCAGCAAGGAGAGGCTGTATCAGGCTGAATACGGTTAATTGTCAAACCTTGGGGCGGAAGTCAAGGTTCCTGTTCAACTAAGAAAATTATTCTAAGGAAGTAACATCCAGCACAATCACATGACTTAACCCCGTGGCTCGATACAATGCCCGGACCAACATCAACAAAAGCACCCGTACAACCTGTTTGCTTTGGGCTCAAAAGCAACAAATGAATCCCAACTCCTGCAAACTTCCTTTCCATCTTCCTAGAGGGCTGGACTCAGCTCGCTGAGTCACTTCATAATAAAGAGCTCTTCCAGCCCCTCCAGTCCATTAACAACACACTGAATTCGTAAACACTGAAGGTTTTTTTCTTCTTACCCTTTGACCAAAAAACCTTTATCTCCTTTACCATCTCCAAAGAAACCTACAGCCCCTGGATCGTGGGGGAGTTCAAATGAACAACGCAGCCTGCTCTGAAAGGGGAATGACTTCATCGGCAATTGCGCGATGAACATGTTGTATCCAACCACATCGTTAAATGGTGCCGACCGGACCCTGCTCATCCCGAAATAAGTCACGATGACTTGCAAGGCACTAGTTAAGGGGGTGTGCAAGTAAAAGTGCGAGTAAGGGAAGAAGACTGAAACTTAACTTTGCCTTGTAAAAAACGTCGCTTTAGATCCAAATATGACATGCAAAATCCTTCAACCTCCCAGATCTCTAGTCAGAACCAAGAACAGAAACTTTAAGACTTTGGGAACCCTTAAACAAAAACTGCAGTACTTGCAGTATTACTGCATGGTTTGCAAAACCACTTTAAAATAAGCAGTGGCATGAACACAAATCTGACCAATTAAAGCCCTAACAAACCAGACATTTCCAGATCTAGTTCTGTCCTCAATGAGATCTGTGCAAACGGCCGCGCTCAAGGAGGTCGGCAAGGGGGTAACTAGTTGGACCCAATATTAAACTGTTTTTCTCGGTGCACTGATATCCGGTTAGGACAGAGCTGTTCAAAGTCTGCCTGTTCATTTTGTTATTTAGGAAAAAACCATTAAAATTTCAAAGTGCTAAAACTTTACACAAAGAACAAATGTGTAAGTGAGAATGGCAGCAGAAGGAAGAGAAAGCAGGTACCGCGCATCTGCATTTCCTTCGCGATGAAATCTTCTGCGGCACAGGGTATCAACAAACAGATCGTTTCCTCTGCAAGAATCATCTGAAATTTTGCCTGATTTTTAGATTATCCTTCCCCCGGGTAGCATGTGTCTGATGTGTCCTCATACCTTACATCCAACCCCCTGCCCCCAAATGTTAAATTGTGTTGTTGTCTCACATTAGTCTCAGTCGTACCAACAGCTACAGTAGAGTCTGTCGCTTTTCATCTCCAAGGGGCAGAGCCTGGTAACAATTAGGGAGTTCTGCATCTGTTTAACCTCATCAACTCTGCAAGCCCCATTTGCCCATTAGATAAGTAGTTTTTGTTATTATACTTTTTAGAAACTACCCCTTAACCCTAAATTTCCCTTGTAAACAAAAGCTCCAGAACTGGATTTTGCATTAGAAGTACAATTAATTAGGAGAACGGCCAGAAATCGATGTTTTAATAGGTGTTGTCCATGCCTTATGGCAAAAGACCGTGCTCATTGGCTAATGAAACCAAAAAAGGAGGAACACGCCGCGTACGCCGCATGGATCTGGAGCGCTAATGGCAGGCAGCTGTGCGTACTTTCCAGGAACACGCAACTGTCTGCCTGGGATTCCCTTTCTTCCGGCTGCAGCGGTGAAAACTCGGGGAGCTCTTCCAACAGGAAGCTCCTAATCAATCATTCCCTCGAGCCTGAAGATGCCATGAGATCAGGCACCTTTATTAAAATAACCTCTGTGCAATTTAAAACTTGAGAATCAATTCACACGTGCATTCGCTCAGCTGTGCACAGCCGTCCTCTTCCCCTCCCATCAGTACTTTAACCCCAAACAAACGGGCAACACTTCATTTCCTCTTTCCTTGTTCAAGACAACCCAAAGTGGGGTAGGGCAGGCATGGGAAAAGGATGCGATAGATCTGGGCAGAACCAGGAAGGACAGTTTGGGTGACTGCATCCCAACAGGGACAAGCTCCCCTTGCAATCACGCTCGCCTTTGGGGGTAGGGCGGCAGCTTAGTGGGGCTTTAAAAACAAAACCCATAAAACCCGCCTGTGGCCCACAGGCAAATACAGTGCTGTGAAAGGCAAGCGGTGCAAAGGTTCAAATGAAACGCCGCGGCCCCTGGAAAGCTTTGCCGGGTCCCTGCTCTTGCACGCTCTGCAGAGCCTTGCTCCAGCCTCCCTTTTTTTGCAGTCTCCCCTGCGACCCGAAGTGGCTGCCCGGGCTGAGGTGGATTGGTTTTCATTCTTTTATCTCCCAGCGCATTCAAACAAATCCCGAGGAGATGAACTCATCTTGCAACCCTGACATAAAGCAAGCACTTCAGCCAGCCTCTAAGACAAGGGGGCCTGCGCTGCGTCTTATCCACTGCCAAGTATTAGTTTCGCCTGCAGCCATTAGGCACTACCACTCGCCTGGCGGCAGGGACGGCCCACGGGACGCTGCGCCCCGGCCTTGTCAACCAACCCCGCTTTTCGTCTTCTCCCTTCCCCTGCCCACGGCGTGCGGGCGGCCGGATCCCGCTTCTTGTTTTGGGCAGAGATCCGCTGCTATAACGTCCTTCGGGAGGAAGACAAATCCACACGCCTTCCCTGGCCGGCCTCAATGGTACAGGCCACATTTTTAACAACTATCATTGTCGGCAGCTACAACTTATAACAGCCACATTTAGGCTGGCGTCAGAGCTATCTCCCCCATCAAAGCCGGCTTTATCGATCAGACGTATGCACAGAAACTCTGGCACTTGTTTACTCGCGGGCTCGTTCCTCCCCGTCGCCGTTTCCCCCAGTGCTGCCCTGCCTGGCAGCAGACGCGTCCAAAAGGAAATTCAAACAGTTTAAAGATTAAAAACAAAAAAGCAAGATAGGAAGCACAACGGAGAATCAGACCCAGTTAAGGGAAAAGTTAGGTTCAAACCCCCAGGCCGATGGAGCGGAAGAAATGCGAGGATGCCTCTGGCAAGCCCTGCACAGGGAGACGAGCACTGCCTCTGCTCTCCCTCCCGCTGTGGGGTCCCGAGGCAGGGAAAACACAGCGTGAGGTTTCTATTTGTGATGTGACAGCACTTTACTGCGAGCAAAGCTCAAAGGACTTCATGAACCAACTAATGCAATGTCCTTACTGACTGCTCTACCATTACGTTAAGGAGCACGGCAGATCCTCCACCAAAAGGTGTAAAGGTTTTCTAGACGATGCAGACAAATCCCAGGATATAAAAGTGCAGGAGGAAGAAGAAAAACCATATCTGGCTCACACCTTCATTTCTGAATTTGAGCCCCACAGACAGTGCTTCACTAGAAACATGTAACATTTAAGCACGTGCTCAGGAATCAAGGTGCAAATTTTTCCATGCAAGGAAAAGCCCTGATCCCACCTGGCATCCCAGCGAAGGGTATGAAGTGGGCTTCACAAGGAGTCAGGGGGTTCTTTGCAGATGCCCTTGCAGAATGGCACGGGCCATGCTAAATTGGGAGACTGAAGCCAAAGGCTCGTGTGGCAAATAGGTAGGCTTGCATCTTGCTTTAGACACAATCTGAACACAGCCTTAACTCTACGGAGTCCCCAGGATGCCTCCATCGAAGACTCTTACCGAAAGATACATGTTACACGGCGAAAAATAGTTACAAACCTGGTCCCCAAAATACCGGTTGGGATTTAGACCAGGGTGTGAAAAGGCAGCAAAGATGGCAATACTCCTGCTTAGAAAAATTTTAATGGATAAAACGCTTTGAAGCTCGTTACCATTAACGGACGGCCACATCAAAAGCAGTCACAAACCACAAGATGCCCATAAAAGACTCTAGCATAACCTCATTTTGCAGACAGCCCCCCACAAACCTGTCATTTGGAATAATACCAATTAGAGGTTACCCAAAGGGAAGGTGATCTAACAAATTTACTTGGTCTCCCAAGCCCTTCAAACAGATGGGGAACTGAATGGTCATCGTGGCCTAGGAAGGGTTGGTGTGGAGGCTTCAAAAGGAGCATCTCAGCAAGACAAGCCTCCATGACCTTCAATAAGACCTTCTGCTCCTAAGACACACTTCCGTTGTGGCTGGCATTTCATTCCCTTACTCCAGTTCTCAAGGACATTAATACCTCTTGTAGGATATTCTGATCCTCCTCTGCATGGCCAATGCCTCCCAGCCTCATGTCATCAGCAAATCTCATTAGCTCACTCCTACTTTCTGAATCAAGGTCATTAATAAAAGTATTTTAAATGAGCTCGGTCCCAAGGCTAATGTATGAGGAATTTTACTCTTCTGAAAGTCCTAGCAGGATCTCAAATGAAGACGTTCTGTTGCATTTCTGGGCAGCACAGCACTTCTGTAACTGTGTCCGAGTCTCATCTCTCACTCAAAGGGGAGGACTGAGGAGGATTTTTATTTTACTCTTGTTCCACCTCAGATGATACTAGATATATGTCTGGCCCTCTTTTAATTTGTATGTAATAGTTCGGGGTTGCTATAAACCAAACCCTACATCGGACATGAAAAGCGTGGAACTTGGATGATTACAGAAATAAAAATTAAGCTACGAGCAACTTCCTCAGCAAGGCCCAGCTAGAAAGGACAGCAAACAGAAGTGTACATTTCCCCCAGATCCTCTGACGGTTCATCTGGGGAGCTGTCAGCTGAAATAAGCCCCGATGAATGGCTTCAGAAACAAGTTCTAGGGGAATGAAGTGGTTAAAACTTTCCACAGCAGAAATGGAATTTTTATGGCCCTACAAAAAAAAAAAAAATAATAATAATTGTCAATCTGCCCCAGCAGTGCTCACCATCATTTTCCTTAAGCTAATATACTTAAAATACCTCCGCCTTACAAGTTTCAGCTGGAATGTATTGCTAAAAAAAATGAAAGGAACAAAAAACCCTAATCCCCCACGACATCACATCACACTCCAAAATAAAGCGGCCTGTGTAGGTTTTCTGGCTGTAGGAGTCAAACTGTCACGATGCATATAACCTACAACATGGTAATCTGAAATGCCCTCATTTTCCATAGTTGCGTTACACACAATTATATCTGCTTTTCGGGGGGTACCGAGATCCTGATGTACGACAGAAGACAGCATTTTGCAGTTGAAAATGTCACTGCTCAACTCACTTGTGTGCAGTGGCCTAGTGTCAGAGAGAGACCTTCAGAGCAGTGTGAAAGTCCCAGCTTCTGGCTCCTTTTCCCCCACCCTTGCTTCAAGACCGCTGGTTTTACGAGCGAGCCACACATCCGAGGGAAGGCAGATGCAAATGGAAATGTCGATTCTCTCCTTTGGAGGCAGACATCCTGCAATCCTCTCTCTCAGCGCAGAGAACGGCTGATGTGAAAACCAGAATGCTCTCACCGTTGCATGCAATTTTTGTACATGGATTCTTTTTAACGTGTCACCAAAATGGCACTTGTGATGTCACAAGATGGCCTTGGCTTCCATGTTGTCCACGAGACGGAAAGTCACGTGAAGGACAGAAAAATATACGGCTTTGCTGGAAGAATCCACCTGCCTGTTCCTATGGAGAGAGCAACAGGACGTGTCCCGTTCATGAACTGCCCACGAACAATACTCTGCCAAGCAGATGGGATGGGGTGGGAAGCAGCAAAGGAGCCGTGACCACGTAACCACTGCCACTGTCCCGAGGCCCGGAGTCCAATGCTGCCAAGGGGAAACCAGAATGGGTGTGGAGGGAATTTAGCTCCATGCAGGTTCCCCCAGGCCCTTGGGCTGCACTACCCCTTAAATACGGGAAGGATGTTCAAACAACACCAAGAGGGGAATTTGGAAGTGCTTTTCCCTTTTGTGGAGGGGGAAGATTTCATTGCAAAATGCAACAGACACAAAGGACAACCCTCCAGCATTTGCATATCACCAGGAGCAGGGCCCCCGCAGACTTATCTCAACCCGAGAAAGCTCCTGGCAACTGCAGCATCGGTCCCGACAGACATCCTCTGGGTTTGCTCAGATGGACAGACACAGCCGGTCAGGGTAATCAATAGCCAGGTAGAGTTAACTATACAGCAGATGAATGCTAACCAGTACGCCAGATGCTGCATTAGCAACGTAGCTTATCATCCAAGCACTGACTACACGGGTTAGCCCTGCAGCGTTGCAGCCTGCTGCGTGGGCTCTTCATGTCGATGCTTCCTCCATTAAATGTTTCTCGGCCACTTTCCCACCCGACTGCTATCACATGCCCCGAGCACTTACAACCCTAAAAGCACTTTTGAAGAAGGGCAGGAGTTTCCTCATTTGCTCAATACCATAGCCAGAGAAACTAGACTTCTTGGCTCCAAAGCGTGTACTTAAGGCAATGTCCCCAGGCCTTTAGCAAACACGGAGAACTGCCGTCAGGAAGGTTTAAGCAGGGCCCAGGAAAGGGGTGCTGGCTACAGCCCTTGGGGTGTCGGCGGGACGAGGAAAGCAGGAGCAGGGGAAGGTCTCCCATGTTCCCCCAATTCAGCAACAAGGAGGGAGGTGGGGTGGCCCATTCATTCCTGCTAATCCCAAGTGTCATACGAGGGCAGCCTGGCTGCTGGCTTGACCAAGGGGGAGGTAAACAGCTGGGGATCAGATTTCCAAAGGGGCTAAAGGAGCGAGACACTGGTTTCCCACTGATTTCCATGGGAACTGGGCGTCTAATTCTTCTAAGACTCAGAAAATCCCGGATGAATAACTCCGGTTTTACACAAGCCTCTGAAAACTATTGCAAAGTAAAAGCTTTCAGTCATTGCCGATCGAGGCTTTATTGGAACTGCCGGTTTTGCAGGCACGTCTCCTACTTGATTATTATTAATCCCTCAGGCCAGCCAGTCACCTTATTTATGAAACTAAACTCCAATCAGTAAGGCCAGATCCTACCACCCCTAGTCACGCCGAGCAGCACTCAGTCCTACCCCAGGACTCTTGGCTCCCTTGACAGATAATTAAAAATACAACCCAGCTCAGGCCCTGATCCTACAGGAAGAAGCAGGCAGGAAGCGAGGGGCTTAAGAAAATACCCAGAAATTGCATATCAACAACTTTCTCTGTATAAAAGAAAACCAGGCCTCAATGCCCCAGCAAAACCGAAACCCCGTTTAAATAGGAGGTACGTTCTTCTGAAACGCCAGCTTACAGGAGGACTCTGTCAACTTGTCTACTTTGCAAGCGACTCATTTCAAGAAGTTCTGGTTGCTGATGCTTTTACCGAGCTTTTAAACCATCTGTCCTGAACTTTTAAATGCCACTTAGGACTTTTTATCCCCCTCCTCCCCAATTCACATTTACAAGGGTCACTTTTAGCAAGGGAGGGGAAAAAAGAAAAGAGAAGAAAGAGCAAAGAAACTGAAAAAACAAAGAGGCCGGATCCTAGCCTCCGTACCCAGATCTCAGTAGGAATCCAAGTGTCGCCTTGTGCCACCCTTACCACATCTGTGTTTAAAATGCAGCTTCCTCTCAGCTTTCCAAATAAGTTACAAAAAGCAGCTGAGGGCCCACACCTCTGTTTCCGTGAATGGCGGCGACGCAGGATTGTACTTACAATGCATAAGTACCGCTTGGACACCTAACAGCTGGAATAGGATGTGGTCCACAGCGTTTAAGTGTAAACTCCTGCAAGAACAATCCTTTCAGACACAGAGGTGGTTTTCCAAGTTAAAAAGGACCCTCACCATCTCTGTATCTGTAGGCACGGCCATCGCCTCTGCACACATCTGTGTGTTGTCTGGCGCACGTGACTGCTTCGTACCTGGCGTGCAAGGTTAACACAGCAATGTAAATACATCCAAAAAGGAGCCTAAAATATAATCACCTACATTTGCTGCCAATTCTGAAAGCACCGTAGCTGTCAGCAGTCCTGATCTGGCTACAACCGTCTGGGGTTTTGGAAGCCGGCCCTGCGTAATTCCAGTCCTCGCCAACGTCCTGCATCCCGATCGGCCTCCAGCTGCCGCTCAGCAGAGAGACCGCACCATCTCCTTGACCGTTCGGACACCTACAGTCAGCTCCCCTACACCTTTCTGCCTGCCAGGTGCTTCTCAGAGTGCTGATCCAGCTGTCCCCAACTATTTGTGTCCTAGTGGTTCCCGCACAGCCTGCCCCAGAAGTCCGTGGGAGTCTGCCAGTCACTTCAAGGGAAGCACGAACCCAGCAAAAATACCCCAAGGCAAGGGAATTTCTTCTGACGAAGGAAGGCCTCCGGAGAGCTGGAAGTGAGCAAGCCACCAGCTCCGGCAGCCAGAGGTTGGAAGGAGTCGTTCTCACCATACGCACGGGCCCGAAGAAACAGGAATTGCCTCCAGTCTAGGGGGAGGCGAGAGAAACAAGGGCATAAATTACACTAACGGCTGCGGAGGGAAGTTACAGGAATCAGCTTGGGGACGCCGAGTTGCTCGTGGCCTTAGAGCACATTCTGGCAAGGAGTTAGGTCACTTCCTTGCCTTTTTCCCCATCACCTTGTGTAGGCCTGACCCAAAGACCAAATAAATAACCCAATGCAAGCACCGCCCAGGATGCCAGGAGAGGTGCGGGATGTGGTACTCACATTGCTGGGCTAAGTGGGGGTGGGGAAAGGCAAAACTGATGCCTAAAAAAAAAAAAAAAAAAAGTCTGGTGCTGACAAAACCGATCCCCCAAGGAGATGCGCCGGCAGCCCTGTTCACAGAAGTGCCAACAGAAGACAGAGGATCTGGGAGACTTCTTCTAAGATATCGTCCCACTGTGCATTTCCCCTTTCGCCACTGCAAAGCCAAACTCTTCCTCCCCCCGCCACTGCTCACCACCCTTTGTTTGCTCTCTCTTTCTGCTGCTTGGGGTGGCACGGAGCCAACTCTCGTTATTAATTAATCTGGGGGGCACGTGCTAGCCACCCTAACCACTTCCTACTTTGGCTGAGCTGGTGGGCAGAAATCTGGCCGGCCAAATCCCTTTAGCTACATCAACCTTTTTGCAATATCTTGTAACCACAAAATACATGAAAAGGCTCAAACATTAATTCTTTTTTTTTTTAAAACCCCTTCTGCTGCTATGCAACAATGAGCTACACGTCTAATGCAGTTTCAACACTTGGGGTGCGATTCCTCAAGGCACTCAGCCTAGGATTCATTCTGCTCTCATGGAAAGCAGGGGGGCTTTACTATCGACTTCACCGATGGCAGAGTGACTGCTAATTGTATTTGCTAATTTGCTAATCAAGGCTAATTGTATTTGAAAACCCCAACCTCAATGCTCACGGATAAAAAAGGAAGATGGGTAGGTGGAAATGATCAATGGGCAGAAACAGGGATGTTCTCAGAAACCAGATGAACCCCAGGGTAAGGAGTTCCTTAAAATAGTATTGTAATAATAATGATTTGCACTTTCATCAGGGAGCTTCAAAGTGCCGTACAAACAGTAACTAATTACTAGGTCCATTTTAACAACAACAGAAATAATAACACCGTGCAACAAGGTCCATTTTAATAGTTACAGAAATAATAACACTGTATACTTTCATAAAGCCTTTCAAGCAAAGCTCTCAAGACACTTCTTAAATGTTCCTGACTTGAGCCCATGTACCCTTGTCAAGCAGCTATCTTCCAGAGGGCATGCCAAAAAACCAGAAGACTTAACCAACAAGTGGCAGAGCCAGGAACAGGACACACAATGCCCCGTTTTCTAATCCCTCTGCTCCAAGCACTGAACTGGTCCCATACCAGAGGTAGTACAGATGTTTGACTATCCAAAACCAAAGCTGTGTAGACCAGGCGGTGCTAAACTGGAGTATAACACTTGTGCAGAAGGTAGGAAACGCACCCGTGCTTACAACTACCATGCAATTCCACTGGTGATCACAGTGAAAGCACAAACGCTGATCAGGCACTGGGACTAGATTTTCACTACTGGCACTTCTAAGATGTGGCTGTCCACCAGTCGCCTCTATAGGCCCCAGGTGACCAACTCGCTTTGGCAAGTAAGAAATGCTATTTAGAAGGTTTTAAAAAATGGTGTTTCAAACTCCTTCGGGGGAAGGATTTCATGTGTAATGAGCCCTGAATGCTTGACCCAACGTCTAATGAAATATTTCCCCCCCCACTTTGGTGGGCCCTGGATCCAGCCCCGAGTGACCACAGGGTCTCAACTCGCATTCACTTGAATTATGCTACCTCTCTGCAGAGCACTGGAAAACGCACAGCTGGTTTTTCTCCTAATTGTTAGATAGCGGCAGGGCAAATTAGCCCTTTACAACAACAAAGGACTGCTATGCTTAGAACATTTCCCAAGTGACGTGTTAGCACATCATCCGCTCTGCGAGGCACTTGAACATCCCCCTTTCCTCTCCCCCCTCTCCCAAAAGGAACATGTGACAGTCTCAGTCAAAATGTGTGTGCGCACTGGCTTCCCCTCCGGTGCAAACACAAATGCACCCCCACTCTGGAAGGGAGAGCACTTTTGATGACAAGCATTAGCATCGCAGGCAGCAGGGAAATGTTTTGCGTCACCAGAGTTCAGCTCCTTCCTAGAGCATCTCAAAAGCCTGGCCTGGCCTAGCCTCGTGCTTTTGGGACAGGCTTTCAGAGATGGGCACTCAGCACGACCGCCAAATCAGCCCCCAGTCCACACTCCCATAAGTTGCTGTTTACTTTGGATAATTTAGGGGTGAGCAAAGCACCTTCCAAATGCTCTTCTATTTTACAAACCAGAAAACTGGTAACGAGGCACCAGACGTAAAGAACACGCCATGAGCATGGATTTTTGGTTGAAGAGACCCCAGTGAAACCCCAAACTGAGCTGGCATTGCTGCATGCAATCCCCTTCTAATCTCAGACTGGAGGTTGACACTGAAATGCCAAAACACAAGCTGCTTTTTGGCAGGGGGGGGCTGGCTGATGCGGGAGGGACTTGAGGCCGCCCTGACCTCTGGGACTGAAGGTGGTCACATTCGGTTGGAGCCTGCAAGCGGCAGCCTGGAGAGAAAACCGAGGCTCTGGAGACAGGCGTCTGCGGGCTGCGCGCCAAGACAACTGAAAACACCAGCGACTGCAAGAGCTCTAAGGAAACGGTATCGCCGACCTGGAAAGCAAGCTCAGAGCGAGGAATGTCAGGTCGGGGGGGCAGGGGGCTTCCGGAGGGCGAGGACGTGCAAGCCCATCAAGTGTTTTTCTGCAAACGGGTTGCGAGAGGGCCGGGACCGAATCGTTTTGCTCCCCCTCCCCAACGCCGTGTTGCCACAGTCCTGCTCCCGAGCAGGGCAATCCTGCGACACCCCACGCAGCTCCAGAGGAATGTGCAGCCCTCGGCGGGAGGAATAATGTTTTCAAATTAGCAGCACATGGAACGGAGCCCAGCTCCGAGGCTGGCAATGCTCCTCCACTGCTGCCTCCTTCCAGGGTCCAAAGGACCCCGGGGCACAGCCAGCAAAAGCAGAGAAAAAGCCAGGCTCCCTGTTTGCTAGCAACGATAAGCGGTGTCTAGGACACGCCAAGGCAAGATGCATTTAACCCGGGTGAGCAGTGGGCTCAGGGCCGGGCAGGATGCCTGGGCTACATCTCCTCTTTCTGCCCTGGAAGTTTTGAGATCTTTGGACAAGGAAGGACATGGCAGGACCCGGGTTTTATTCCCAGCCCTCAGCTCCAGACAGGCACCCTGTGGGAAGGAGTCTCTCTGCTTCCTTCCCAAAGCCGTGCTAAGACTCAGTTCTTTTCACAGCCCACTTCCCTCTCCCCAAGGATGTCTGCACTGTCCTGCAAGGGGCCTGCAGGATTGATGCTTTTCTGTCCTTCCCTGCATGCCTTCTGGAGTTCAATCCCCGCTGGGAGGAGTGAGGACAACACTCAATCTAGGCTTCTCTACGGTTGTGGCTTTGCATCACGTACCCTGTGCTGGGCTGAACTCTTTCGGGGAGATTTTCAAAAAGCAGAGACAAGATTTAAGGGAAGGTGGGCATCAAAAACCCTTTGGATGACTGGAGGTCCAAACCTTTGCGTTTCTGCTCTCATGAAAATCAGTGAGTAAAAAGAGAGTTACCAGTCCCAGACTTTGGGCCCCTACAGCGGCATTTCTCTCTTTATATATAGTAACCTCACCGAGAACATCATGCTGGACACTACTGTCCCTCTGAAAGCAGTGAAAAGCGATCCAGCAGATTATCGTGGGGTGCTGCTTCTGCTGTCTGAAGTGTCTTGTTCAATCCCCCTGCCTTTTCAAAATTCAGTCGAGAAAATTAACAGCCTCAAGAGAGAAGACAGACGGGAGCAGAGTCAATGGTTTCTTCCAACTGGGGTTAAGTACAATTTTGATTCCTAACGTGGAACAAATTCAGCTATGTTTTTTATTCACCCGCTCACGAGTCCTATCGATCCATTGCAGCCTATCTATCAGATAAACGGCAAGCCAATTCAGCCGTGGAGGATGCATCTCACCATTGGGTGAGACGGGGTCCATGTTGTTGCAGAACCATCTGAAATTCAAAGGAGTTACAATAATCCACAGTATTTCACAGGAATCTACTGCAGCCCAGCATGTCCTTGATGACCATCTCCAATAGCATCCCCGCAATAACCTCCTGTTTGACAAAATCCTGAACCACGCGTTACACTCTGAGAATGGCAGCGACTTGAGCCGTTTCCCCTCTCCTTTCTAGGAGGAGTTTGCTTTCATTTCTAAAAACCACTGCAAACAAAGGAAAGCACCAAAATACACACAGTATAACCCCGAAGCAACCTGAGTGAGAAGGGAGAAACCCAGGCTTGTAAGCAAAATCACACACAGTGGGCATGTCTACACGTGCATTTTACTTTAGTGCACAGTAAGTGGGAATAGGCCTGCATCTACACGTGCAGGCATTAAAGTGTGTTAATACCGTGTGTGGACTGACTTGGGACTAAAGTTAGTCCCAGGTCAATGCACACACACACACACTGTTACTGTACAGTAAGGTGTCTACATGTGCGTTACTGCACGGTTTAACTAATCAGCGTAAATTTGATACCTGCATGATGCGGGTATCAAATTTATGCTCAAGTCAGCATAAGTTGCCAAATTTACTGTGCAGTGTGGTGTGCATGTGTAGACGTGCACCTATACTGCGCAGTAATTTTGGTTACTGCACAGTAAATGCACACGTGTAGATGCGCCCAGTGGGTCATAATCTGCTGCCAGTGACATGACAGTAAATCCAAAGCAGCTCCAATGATCATGCCTTCTCTCGCATCTCCAAGGCACAGGCCCTGATCAGATATGTTATGGGCACAGGAACAGCGAAACCGTGAAGCACAGAGTGACATGCTGCCAACATTAACTCAGTCCCCTGGTTTTCTTTGTCACTTATTCAATGTAACTGAGCTGAAACCAAGTACGGTGTCAATATGGGATCCAGTGCAGTCAGGGGAAAGGGGGATGTTCTCAGGAACAGAGGGATCCACCTCTGACATGTATATACTCTAGGTTTTTTGGACAAACTGACAAGGGAAGGGAAGGAGGAGGTAGGACTGCAAAGGTAAATCAATCATCTTTTCAGGAACAGCCTGCTCAGTATTGCTGCTCTTACGCCTATAGTCCTACTCGCCCTCCAGTTACGCTCACCGAGCATTTCTGTAAAGAAGTGAATCTACAGTAATAACCACCCATAATTAAGAATGCTTGATTAAGTATAAAAATAAATGACTTTCTCATTTAGGGAAAAAAAGGGAAGGAGGGGTATGGGGGGAAGGTCTGGAAATCAGGGCAGCTGGATTAACAGAGCATGTGAATGCTTCATTATGGCTAACGAGTTCACAATTACACATGGTGTAGCACCAGAGTGGAAGTGTCACTCTCACTTTCTCACTCCATTGTAAGTTCATTTGAGAAAAATGAAGAAACAAACCCTTTGGAAAGTACCTTCAATAGTTCTCACTAAGGAGTCAACGCAGCACAAAAGCACAAAGGTTGTTTGAATTCATGGTTAACTCTTGAGAATAAATCACATGCAAACATGCTCTGTATCTGAATATACACGCACAAAAATTAAAACACACAAAGCCGGGATTGTGGAAGAAAAAGCAATGCCTGTTATATTTTGCTGAAGTAAATCAGCAGGGCAGTTGATGCAGCTCCACAGTTTCCACAGATTGATCTCATATTTATTCCAGATCAGTTTTGCTCCCTCCTGCAGCAGTTCTCATTACTTCTGGTGAGGAGGAGGACGTTCTGTGAATGATGGGGAAGGATGAGACCATCTAAACCTGAATATTTTCCTGCAACAAGTAAACAGTACCATTGGCACTATATTTTCCATCGAGTTACTGAACTAGAATCCTTAAATTGTTAAAAATAGGAAAGAAACTGCACAGTTCACATATTTTATAAAGCTGGGTTAAATCAACATCTGCAAAAAATATCCCTGTTAAACGAAATAGCAGGATTTCATTAAGTAAATTGCAAGTTGGCAAAATTTCTGAAAGAAAGGGAAAAAGCCACAGCCAGCCCTGTAATTTAAACCTTATTTTAACTGTGACAGCACAACTGCCATAAGCTGCGTTTCCAAACTAAAAAAAACAAAACAAAAAAAACGCTCCTTGCCCCCCTGTCATCCTCACCCTCAGAGGACCACAAGGTTTGCAGTAATTATAATGTTACCTGGAGTTTTAATATAAAGAATTAAAAAGCAAAGAGCTCTCATGCCGCCCCCCTGTCGCCCGGCACTACATGTACTAGACGTGGTGGGAGTGGGGACCTCTGGGACATGCTACAACCAGGGGATCCACGTGGTTGCAGAATGGAGGAGCTGATGATTGGCAACTCACCCAAAGCCCATGGGATGTCCTGGGTTTGTATTAAATGGAGCCAGCTGCACTCAGGTTCACCTTCCAGATGCCGGGGCAGTCCAGGGAGACGGCAGGTCCCTCCTCCACGTGAATGCAAACTGAGGTTGCTTAGATCAAGATGAAGCATGGCAGCCTGGGATTTACAGCATCCACAAGCTCCACCTCTGCACGGAAGAGGCCGTACTCCTTGGCCGCACGCCATGCTCAGCCTTAAGGGCCAAACTCCTGTCCCGTCCTGTCCTACCCCAGAGCCAGTGCACATCTAGGGGAACACTACTGCCACCACCAATACTCGAGGGCATGATGCTTTAACTAGCTATTTCCCACCAGCGACTGCCACAAATACCAAATGAACACGGCAACTGAAAGAAGATCAGAAACGGAAATATTTCTGCCTTGGTGATGCTCCAGCGTATGCCATTTTAACGGCGTACTGCTTTTCTACTCAGGACCAGAGCCCAGCCAGAGGTGCAACGTATCTGAATTGCTCAACAATAACTAGATCATCCAACACAACTGCATGCTTATCTGAGATTTATAACCTTTTATCAGTAAGACTTTCCAGAAGACAGTTATTATTATTTATTATCTGTGTTACTATAATGTACAAAAGTCCTAGTAGGGACCTGAAATAGCCCCTGTGCCCTGACTGACAAAAGGTAACGTCTGCTTGGAGGGAACGGGACCTACCCCTTATTGTACTCCCGCTCTGCTCCATCCACTGTGCCAGCCCCTCATCTCTTTGGGTATCCTTCTCTCATGCCCCTGCCCGTGCCTTCTTTCCTGCTGGCCTTTGCACACATGGACTCACTTCCCCCTCCAGGTACACTGTCTTCATACAACACCTTTCCAAGAACAAACTCAGGGATCAGCCATTGAGACCAAGACAAAGCCCATTGAGTTCAACGGTATTCCTGCTGCTGGCTTGCAGGATCAATCTAGCCTCATCTTCCAGACTGGGAACTCGTACCTTCAGCTTTGCATTGCACGTGGTCTGGTAGTGAAGACCGTTGAGGGCCAGGGGTTGCATCCCCCCGGCACTAGCTCTGTGAAGCATTGTTGCTTAGAGACACTCTTCCTGAGTCCCAATCCCACCTCTTTTCCAGGGACAGTAATTTGGCTTCTCATCTACACTTGCAACCTCTTATAACACCTGTTATGTCAGTTCATAGATTTCATAGACATCAGGGCTGGAAGGGACCTCTGGAGATCATCGAGTCCAGCCCCCTGCCCAAAGGGCAGGAAGTCAGCTGGGGTCATAGGATCCCACCAAGATAAGCATCCAATTTCCTCTTGAAGGTGTTCAATGTAGGTGCTTGAACCACCTCCGCTGGCAGACTGTTCCAGACCTTGGGGGCTCGGACAGTAAAGAAATTC
>NW_017728911.1:38177200-38188699 GCF_001723895.1 Crocodylus porosus | reverse complement strand
TTTTGCTTTGGGCTCCCCCACAGCCATAGTAAGGCCTTCCTGGAAGAACTTGAGACTGAGCCGGCAGTGCAAGGGAGGACCTTCAGAGCAGCGCATGCACCTGGACCTCCTCCTGTCAGCAAGCCCATCCCCTTCCACCGCACACGGCCCCAAACCTCACTGTGCTACACCTTAAGGAGTGGAGCATAAGCACAGCCTCCTCTGCCGAGGGGGGGAAAAACCCCTTCCTCTCACGTCCAGCCTAAATTTATATGCGACCAATTTATAACCACCTGCTCTCATGTCAGCATTGTCCTTTAGTTAAAATAACTCCTCTCCCCCCCGGCATTTGCCCCCTTGATGTATTTATAGAGAAAAATCTTCCACATCCCCTCTCCACTCTGTGTTCTGCCAGGCTAGAGAAGCCGTGCTCGTTTAGTCTTCTCTTGTAAAATAGGATCTCCATATCCCAGATCATCCTAGGAGCCCTTCTATGCACCTGATCCACTTTCAATTCACCCTTTTTGAACAGGGCTGGACAGAACTGTACCTGGTATGACAGATGAGGTCTTACTTACCAGTGCTCTGTACAACAGCATTTGCTCATATACCTTGCCTGGTACCTTTGAGGGTTTGAGTTGCCATTTTCCAAGCTGCAGAACACTAGTAGGTGATAGTCATCACGGGCGAGATCCAAGTTAACCTTGCGGGTAACTAAATTGGGCTAAGGAAGGATTTATGTACCTCAGTCATGGAAAGAAAGCTCATCCAGATCAACCACACTTTGGGAGCTGCAAAACTGCAGAGGTGCCTTAGATGCACTCAACACCTCCACTGTGGTTTGCATTTCATTTCCCTTACTCCAGTCCTCAAAGACATTAATTCCTCTTGTAGGATATTCTGATCCTCCTCTGCATGGCCAATACCTCCCAGCTATGTGTCATCAGCAAATCTCACTAGCTCACTCCTACTTACTGAATCAAGGTCATTAATAAAAGTATTTTAAATGAGCTCGGTCCCAAGACTAATGTATGAGGAATTTTACTGGTAACCTCCCTCCTGCACAAACAGTTGTTGTCTCTACTTCTAGCCACATCTTTCCCCACCCTGTATTTCTTGTACTAATTCTTCAGTTTAGCTACTAATTTCTGGTGTGCCCTATTTACTGACTTGTCCTCAGGGTCCAGGGAAGTGAGAACTGATTCATCCAAGTGTCCTTTCTGGGCCTGTCTGGTCCTAGGTAGATTTATTTTCCTTTTAGGACTTTGTCCCTATAATCCTAGTTCGTAAGGAGCAAAAATTTAACTCGGAGATTGTGTCAAGTGGCCAGTGGTCTCTGTGTCTTCAAAAAAACCTCCTCTTCTGCCTTCTTGGACTAACTGGCCCCTGAAGCCTGTCCAGACAATGGCCCATTGCCAATGCCGCAGAAGGGGAAAGAGAGCTGAGGGCATGATCTCCGCAGGACTAAGACACGGCTGGGAAACACACTGACAAAATGAGCCCAAATATTAGGCCAGAGCTGGAAATCAATGTCCTTTCCCAAAGCGTTGCTGTCCAACTGAATGTATCCCTCCAAGTCACCAAGAATCAGACCTTTGATACAAGACTGCTGCACAGCAGATTTTACTGGACAAATAAGTTACCTCTCTAAATTACTATTGCAAAGAATTAAAGAGCGAGAAGGACAGAAGAGAGAGAGGACTGATACACAGCCCTTAAGATTAAGTATAGAATTGTAAAAGCCGTGACATTTATTTGTTTGCCCGGACTGGTTTCATTATTTTTCCTGGCACTTCAGACTTCAGACAGTTATTCTGGATGGCTTATTTGCTGTATGCAGAGCTGAGAAAATAGCAATCTTTTCCCCTTTGTGATCTAAACATCCGTTTGCAGTGTGAAGCAGGAGAAAACCGTGCATCTCAGGAAGCACAAAGCGATCAGCAATTTGCCTGGAATGGAAAGAAAGGGAACACCCGCATGCAACGAAATGAAAAGCTGAGCACAAGATTTGTGACCTCTCATAATCCAGTTGTTGCTTAAAGCTCAATGCAGTTGTGACCTATTGCCATTAAAGTGTGCATCACTTCGGAATCAGCCTTCTCCTTTAATTTAGTTGGACGAAAAGGGAAAGCAGTTTAGGAATGGATGTCAGCGGGAGGTTAATGAAATCTGTGCAATAAAATCAATTTGAATGGTTTGAAAGCGTGTGTGAGAGAGAGGCAGAGCAGCAGACAGACAGGCTTGGAACTGGGCAAGATGGTTTTCGCTAATCATGCCAGCAAATGACACCATTACAGTAAGGGCTTCTAAATGAAAGGAAACAGCCCCCGCCAGGGGTCTGGGCCACTTATTCTCCAGAAGGCTATGAAGAAAACTCAATCTGTGATATCATGGCTTTGTTCAGATTCACCTACGCGAGGCTCTTCCTGAGAGACTGGGTTATGACTTCCCAGGAGTCGTCCTTTTCCATGGGAGCAGATGGGTGAAAACCCCAGGAGAGGCGATTAGTATCCAGCACTGGATTTCTACTAGGCCTGCTATCCCGCAGCTCCCACTTCTCTGTGCTAAAACAGTCAGCTCATCGATGATGGCTGATATACTCTTTAACTGGAGTTTCCGCTCATGGCCTCTACATTTCCTGCCTTTGGAGGATACAGGCCAAATGTCCAAGGATCTGCCTGCGTGCTTGCGTTTCCTGGGGTGAGATCCCATTAAACAGAAAGCAGTGGTGCCTGAAGGGAGCCAGCAGCAATCAGTCAAATCAAAGGTACCCCCATCCTTTAATGCCAGGAGGATGAAGAAGCTAAAAATGCACAAGTTCCTTAAATGCATGGTATGCAGAACGAGACTGTAAACCCCAAGACCCTCTAAGAAGAGAGAGCTGAGGCTTGGCCTCAATTACGCTGGTCCATATAAATGAATTACTGCAGATTTATGCCACTGCAATTCAGAGCCTGGCACAGAAATCAAGGCACACAAAGAGCCCATGCAAAGGGACCAGGGCACAATTTTGCTCCCAGTTTGAATTTTGGAGCTGCAGTTTGCAAACAGGTGCTGGGGCCTGAAAGCAGCTCCAAGCTGGGCATCTCGTCCATGAACGTCAGTAGCTTTGGGAAAAGCTCACTGATGCAACCAAGGGCCCACAGGTGGTAAGGAGGAGAACATGCAAAAAGCTGAGATTTGAGCAAGAGCAGCAGGAACACAGATGGGGAGTAAGGGCCTTGTTCTGTGCCCTGTCATGTCAAGGGAGCCTTCCCCTTTCCTAGGTTTTGGAGAACCTATGAGCCTCATGACGCGTACATCAAAATATTCAACCCGCTGTCTGCCCCGGGGAGCCTGATAAATGGGAACACACACCCAGGAGTGGTTGAACTCCAGCCATAATTCACAAAGAGAACTTGACAACTGGGGAGTCTGCTCTTTGAAATGCTTTTGTGTTTGTAGGAAATACAGTTGCGTTCCTGTTACAGGAGCCAGAAAGCTAGTTCAAAAAGAGCACAGCATCCACACCGCTCAGTCGTGGCGCGGTACCTTCCCCAAGGATCACAGACGACCAAATGGCTATTCCCGAGCCATGTTGTTAGGGCAACTGCCATCCAAATAGTGGAGATATTTGGAGCTCTAAAGCAACTCCATGATGTTTGAAGCAAGCACTGCCTCTCACGTATGGGGCTCGTTTGCAATTCATGAACATACATGGATTATTGCATCACTCCCTGCTGTTCGGGAAGGACCACTATTCTTCATTACTTCAGAAAGAGATCCACTAGGAGACAGGGAAGGGCCCTCTGTCCAGTTTGGTGACACAGCAGGGATCTGATCTCAGCCTTATTTTATCCCACTCCTAAGCTCATGCTCCAAACAACACTCTCTCTTCATGTTAGTCCTCAGAGAGAGGCAGTATAAGATATGCATGGGTTAATGCCAATCCTGAGCTCTACCAGTAGAGAATTTAGTTAGCTGCACTATCCACCAGTAGGTGAGCTAAGGTCAAAGTTTGAGTCATGATTCCAAATTTCCTGCCTTTTGAGGATACAAGCCAGGCCATTAATGTTATTTATAGGTTCCTGTGTATGAATTTCCATTTGTTTGTCCATTTAAAAACAATTAGGTAAAGAAAAAAAAAAAAACCCCTGGAGTCGAGACAAGATTTTCGTTTTGAATACACATTAATGGTCAGATGGATCTAAAGTGACTGGCAGCTCCTTCAGAGGCATCACGGAGCTTCTTGAAATGCTAATCGTGTAAATATTTAAGGTACTTTATAAAATTCATGCAATGTACTTAGTAGGCCATAAATCTGTGTCAGGGCCATTGCAGACTTTCATTTAAGCACATGCTTAGCATTTTTTAAAAACACAAATACAGACATTTTTAAGTTAATTCTGGACTCAACAGACCATAAGGTTCGTTAAACCACGAGGGCTGAGTGTGACAAAGCCCGTAGAGAACTCAAGGAATGCACTTAATTCCTCGTTTCACATATACACTGCATGCTCCTCATGCTACACATCAGCAAAAAATAATTCCTAACCTGGTTCTCTCTACTTGCCCCAAAATTCAGAGTGTGTACATGCAATAACCCATTGCAGTAAATAAATCCCCACTGGTCACTATTTTTCCAAACTACCTCCAGTAACTAACTGCACTACAGTTCACATTATGGAGCGGAGGAGGGGGTGGGGGCTGCAATTTTTCAGTTTTAAATACAGTGTTGGGTTTTTTGTTTCTGGAAGAGAAAAAATGCTGTAAATCTGAAATGAGCCGCTTGCATTTGTTTTGCAGCCCCACCGGTTCAAGAATGAAATGATTTTCTTTTACATGCCAGTGGCAGGCCTGAAGCAAAGCCTAATTTGTTCCAGCTGGATTCTAAAACCCTCCCCAACCATTACATCGAATCTGTAGCAACCACCAGGGTCCTCCACAACAGACCACTGGAAAACACCTCCCATAGGTGAACACTTGCTTGTGGGGAAGGAAAAGCGACTGCATCAAGAAATACATCTGCAATCGGTACGGTTTCCATCTGGAAAGCTGTGAAGGTTGCGTGCTAATTTGCTTTGCTTTCTAGTGTTCTCTAACTAAAATAACCTTAAATAAATGCAGCTATTTCCACCTAATGGGGCAAAAAAAGGCTTATTTGGCTGTTTCTCTACTGCACGGTTTGTTTATTAGCAGGTAGGTGTCTCTGAGAGAGAGGCAGTGAAATACAAGCGTGCTCACTTTGCAAAGCATGGCTTTGTGTTGTGCATGATGAAGTGCAAGGAAAGTCAGGGAAAACTTGGATGGAAGTTCAAACACTAATGTCTTAAAGATGAAAGCCTGCCATTCGATTAACTGTTTAAATAATGTTTTCTCATGCTAAATCATTTAAAGGTTTGCACATTCCTTGCATTTCTAGAAGTACTATTCCCTTTTATTTATTGTTGTAACCCAGTGCCCTCCGCCATCGGAATAGTGTTATTTGAGGCAATGTGTTTTGGAAAGTGAAAGTTGTTTCAAGGCAGCAAAAGGTTCATTATGAGCTCCACAGCTCAGCTCCTAATAATACTGTGAGCTGCCGGCACTTATTTTCCAACCCGCCTTGTATTTTCCAGTTTTTTCTAGACAGTCCCACACCATGATCCCTGCTAGCCAAAGTCCACTCTGAATAACACCTATGTAACCCCAAAGTAACTCCAATAACTTCCTAGGAGCATGGTTTAGACAGGTGGAAGGAGGGTATTGTAACCAAATATCCCCGATTTGGGAAAATAACCCCAAATTACCTACCCCCACTTCTTTCCCCTTCCCGCAGCACACCCGCTAGTATGATGTCAGGCAGCATCCAGCAAAATGTACTGAGAAGATGCAGCATGGCAGGGTCTGAATCTGTGCTCATGTGTTCGGCTGGCTGAGCTAATTAGCCTGCCTGCAGCACTGCACAAAGGCAACCACGTGAACTGGAACCAGCAGTGGTGTAAGCTATTCCCAGTGTCAGCAGCACATGGAGCACCCGGGACAGTACCCTGGATCCTGCTCCTTGAAAGTGGACCGCATGGTGTAAGAGAGCACGGGATTTAATCCTGGGCATTCAAGTCTCGTTCTTTTAAATTAAGCAGACTATTTCAAGGGCAACAACCTGCCATCAGTTCCTAGATAGTTCCTTGCTGACTTCAACAGAGGATTTTGTTTCATCATCAGGGACATAAAACACCTCTGAGAATTTGCAAAATTTAGTAAATACATGTATTTCTCATGATGCTTTTTTTAAAAAATTCAAATTGATAGGCTTTTCTCCTGTATAGTACTTCATTCTGTGGATTCAGAAAGTCGTACTGGATTTATTTGCTGGTACAGGTAATGCAGATGCCAAGGGAATCACTGTGTGCTGTGGCCTCCCCAAATGTGTTTCACAAGTTAGGGATATACTCTCAAAAGTGCCTAAAAATATGGAAGACTAAAATTCTTTTTTAAAACTATCTTAGGCATTTAGATGTACATGTCCTATTGAAAAGCCAATGAGACTTGAGCTTTTAAGTGCCCACAAGCTAAACTTTAAAGGTATTTCAGCATCTGAAGATGCAAGTAGGCATCCAGTGAGATTTTCAACAGCACTTAGGACAGTAAGGTGTTTTGATGGATTTGAAAATCCCACTAAGGGCCACTCATCTTTAGTCACTTTGGGGAATTTAAGAATGGGAATTTCATAAATCTTATGAAAATGGGACTTGGATGCTTTTGAACAATATTAGCTACAATTTTAGGATGGAATCCAGCTCTCACTGCTGACACAAATTAATGGGGGCATTCCTCTTAGCAAGGAGAGGCGAATATTATTTTCACTGCTCTATCTACGCACCTCCAAAACACCTGCATGCTGTGCAAAATATTCCAGCTCCAAGATGAAATAACCATTGTGCTCGGCTGTACCAGATCTACACAAACTCTATCCTGAAGTCTTGTTCCTTCAGGGTCCAGTCTGGCACAGCTCTTAAAAATATGATGATGTTAAAACACATGGGCATTTCCACTGAAGTCAAAATGCGACTACCAGGCCACAAGTTTGCTTAGGTGCTCCGATGGTCCAAGTCTGTGATTGTCTTCTTTTATGAAAAAGTCTTATAGAATTTAAAATTGTAACTACAACTCTCCAGAGGTCTTTTAACCATGTTAAGAATTCAAGGTATCTAAAGGCACCAAATGAACAAGAATAAAGCGGTGTAGGCTGGCAGTGAATAAATACAGCCTGGAAAACAGAAGCAAATTTCTAATCATCAGAGGAGGGAAGCTGTAGAACAAGAAGGGATGGGGAAGATAAGACACCGAACTGATCTGAAATGAAATTGGTAAATCTACATGTTGCAGCTATCTGGGTTGGCAGGGGACTTACTGCCATGACTCATGGAGTCCCCACCACTTCCATCTTCCCGTATCTTTTCATTTCATTCCTAATTAAATCCCACAGGACTTTTCAATTAGGGTTCAGATGATGTCTGTTCTAATATAGAGCTCCATGCTCGTTTGCTGCAGTCTTTATGGGAGGTTTTAAAACCCACATAAGGCAATTCCCCATGCTGAATAGCTCTACCGGTCAATGCGCTAACAGGGATATGGCGTATGAGGATGTGAGAGCCCTGATGAAGAATGTCTTGCATTTGAAATCTTGTCTAAGGCTTGTCTATGCATTTGGTCCAATAAATGATACCACCCTAAAAAATCCTTGCCTCTTGCATAAGTCCTGGTCTACCCCGGCTATAACATTACTATACTACCATGACGCAGAACGTGAGGCTAGCACAGTGCTATAATCCGGTAATAACAAATTAATTTGCTTAGGTAGCAGATCTGGCAAACATTGAGAAATGGGACAGATTTCATCTTTCAGATTCCAGGGGGTTCTTCCATAAGGGAGGGATAGATAATAAAGGACGCTATTTTTAAACCCCTGCTCCAATAATAACTGATCGTGACGTCATGTTCTTAGCTGTTACCAAACAATTTGGCTAATCCACCTCTGATTAGCATCAACCAAAATTTTGTCACTGACTTCAGTAAAAGCAGATCTGAGGCCAGTATGTTAAATTCTTCTCGTCTGTTGAAGATGAGCTCTCCTCTTTGCATGTTATAGAGATGATCATTCAAACCCCCTTCATTAGCTCCAGCCAAGGATGATAAATCAAGAAGATAAAATGTCATTGCAAATGCAAGACATCAAATATCACCCACTTACTTCAACATTTCCTCCCTCCGTTAATAAAACAGACATCATTTTTACAAGGTGTCCAAGTCAGCTTTCAACTTTGCAAATGCCGAAACATTGTGCCTCCATTTAGTTTGGGTTTAACATTGTGCTTGAAATGACTTACACATGCATGAAGTATGCTAGCCTTTAAATACCAATTTGCAGATGCAAATGGCACATCAATACTAGCATTTACGCATACATTTAATCATGCCTGCAGAACTGGACAGGTGTCTTTAAGAACCAGGTCTAAGTTAATTTTCAAGGAAAAAAGAGAGACACCCCGGTGGCCTTTATAAAGATATTCCAGAATATAAGCAGCAAACCCTATGTTTGAAAAAAATCAGAGAAATCAATGTGCGATGTAAAGTGTATGTACTGCAGCCAAAGACTGGATAATGCAGCATGTTGTAGCGGGGGCTGGATCTCCTGCTATGACTTCGAACAATCCTGCCCACAAGAGCACGAACAGCACTGAGGCACAATTCAGCTACCACAAACCCCAGCTAAAGAGTCAACAGTTACAAGAGGAACCGCCGTCTGTTCACACCATGTCAAAAGTGAAAACAAAATAGGTTGAATTACGGTGGCCTCAAGGATGTGGCTGAAGTACATCTAGTCACAGGGGAGACTTCAGCGTCAAAAAAAATCACACCCCGCTCAGCCCAGAATGTCATTAAAACCAGTAGCTGCAATTATGGATTATCAATTGAAGGATCCCCGTGTTCGAGTGCTAAAAACAGATTGTGCGCCTGCTGGATAGTCTAAAACACTAAAGTTTTTCTGCGTCAGCAGAACGATGCTAGGACCTTGAATATTCACCGCACACACATGCAGAGCCTTGTCCCATTCTGTCCTAGCAATGAATTCCCGCTGTCCGTTTCTGGGGTAGGTTTGTCTGTGGCTTCTCACGTAAGTGTTATACAGGCCTTGAGATAAATCGAGGAGAGTCCTGCTTTTCTGTCTCCTGCAATACGTGTATGGTGTGTGTGTACACACATGCGTAAATGCACACACAGACCTCCTCTTCCCCCCCCAATCATTCCCGTACTCTTGATGCCAAAGCTTTTTTTCCTGCTCCTCTCTCCCGTCATCCTTGTGCACAGGAAGTCCCCTGGACTTTGCCTACAAGTGCAAATGGAACTGAGACTACAGAATAGTCAGAGGTGCAAATCCCTGGCAAGGGAGGCCTTGGGAGCTGGACAATAGCCCGTGACCTGGAAATTCACTTTCTGTACAGGACGCACGATCCTGGGCTGAGTTTATACAGGTCAACTCTGTTCCCAGCCCACAATGTTCATATAAGATCAGCCATTCATACTGAACTCTCTAAAGTTCTCAACCAATTCAATTCTCCACTCATTTTCAGTGGGGCACAGCACAGACCTGCTATACAAAATCAGTATCCAGCAATTTGAGCTAAACTGTGCAACCTGGTGGGGGGTTAAAGAGCCAGGCCAACCTTCCCTAATGAGACCCTAAGCCAAACTCACCTGGTTTCAGGTTTCCTTATAAACCCAGAGCGTAAATATGTTTGCAATTCTTTGGGTGAATCTACGCCAAGTTTCTGGCAGGCCCGCGCCTAGGACTGAAACAAGGGAAGAAACACAGTGGTTCTGACCCGAAACCAAGAAAAAACAAAACAAAAACTTGGCAGTTTTGGCTGAGTTTTGTTTCGTCTCAGAAATGCCATCGCAACCCAGGGCTCGGACCCCCTGGTTTGGAAAGCACTGAGACGGTCAGAGCCCTGCGATAACCCAGCTCCTCCACCACTTTCCCCGCCTTATTTTGTTGTCAGTCCAGGTTTTATCAAATGATCATTTTGAAAAGGAGCCAAAAAAGCCTTTTATTAATGCACAGCCGGAAAACTCCACAATACATGGAGACGGTTTCCAGTTTACTCAGTTGCCTTTGCTATTCGTGGTCTTCACAGCACGAGACAACGGGCACACGTGCAGACACACGTGAACACACCGAGTTCAGAGTCCCCTGCAACCGCTGCGCAGCAGGATGTTGGGCTGAGGCCTCCCGTTCTTCAAATAAACAACCCACAACCTTATTCCTAACAGAGGGGCACGGCTGTGGAAGTACTTGAGTCACATTATTTCCAAAACCCAAATCCCAATTCATTCCCCTCCCCATGGGAATGCCACCGTGCTGGAGAGGACTTTGGAGACTGGACAATGGGCAAAGCCCTGGAACAGCAGGAGCCTACGAGAGAAGGGCGAACGCGTAACGAGGTGACGGTTCCAAACACGAACCCATGGGCTTTTCCCTGGAAACAAGTCAGGCTTCGGAGATGCCAAAGCAATATGGATCACGATGAATTTTCTCTTGCCTTGAGTGCCCCATTCAGCCAAGAGAAAGGAGACAAGGATCCATGAAATGCCCCAAGGATGCCAACCCCTTTGCCTGCACATCGCTAGTCCAAATCCATTCCACAAAGCAAGTTCATCAGCTGAGGTCGCCCTGGGAACCCATGGGATGGCCTCAGCCCAACTGCGAGCATCATCTGCATGCCCACAAACACGGGCACGGAGGACACACGATCCTCACCCCGCTGATACCAAGGCCCTTCTGTGGTGCCTTGTGGGGAAATCCACATCGGTGCTGCTGGTATTTTACCGTTTTGTAGAGTGCTCAGTGTCCTGGTATGATGCTGCCATTAAATCCACATTTAAAGGATAAAAAGTAAAGCCACTAGAAGGCTCAGAGCTACTGTGCCAACATACAGGCCACTCCATGATATCTGAATACAACTAAAGTCCATGCACCGCACTGGGATGGAGCCGGGCCCCTTGTCCACCGCTCAATCAGCAGCACGCCCTCCCTAATGGCACGGCACCTGCCTCCAAGCCTCAGAAATATAGTTTGTGAGACCCATCTCAAACTCCTCTCTATAGTCACCAGGTGCCAAACCTGCAAAGCAGGTCACAACTGGACCTTCAGGCCAGATACGTGGCCGTGTCACGACAAGACACACTTCCAGCAGGCCTGGGAGATTCTAGGGGATCTCAGCAGCTGCATTTTGCAAGGTCAAAGTGCCCAACTCTGAGGTCCCCCGGAGAAGCCCACCCTCCGCTCCGCTCTGCAGGCTTTGGTTGGCATCTCTCAGTAAAGCGTTCCCGCGGCCAGGCTCCATGGAGGAAGCAAGCTGCACATTACATCCCGGTCCCTCCTGGCAAGGAGATCCAGGCACCCAGAGAACTGCACCTCTGCCACCCTCGCTCCTGGGCTCAACATTGTCCCAGGGGAAGCTGCCAGGTGAGGGCAGCTGCGATTACATAGGGGCAAGC
>NW_017728911.1:38165102-38175765 GCF_001723895.1 Crocodylus porosus | reverse complement strand
GAACACGCATTGGCACTGCCGTGTGCCAACTCCAACCTTGCCAGGCCTCTGCACACAGCTTGCTCCTGCCTTCAAGGGAAAATTCATTTTCAGAGCCAGCTGTTTCTAATTGTGTACTTCTTGCAGCCTGCCTAATGACATGGGGGCGGGAAGGGCTTGGGCAGAGTGAAGAGTGTCAGGATTAAAATAACATTGCGTAGAAAGTGTCAATGAAAGTGAAAAGTGGGGAAGAAGAGGGAAGTGAGATTTTGTATTCACTGGGGGTGAGATGGTAATCCAAACTCTGGTTGATAGGGGATTAGCTTCTAGCTCCCAAGTGTTCTTGGAATATCCATCTTGCAAATACAGGCAATTCATTTTGATCACCTGGGTTATACAACTCCAAGATAATTCACTATAAAGGCAGCATCTGCATTCAGTGTGGACAAGCAGAAGTGTCTTTCTTGCACAACGCCTTCACAGCCTCGCTCCCAAAGCAATTCCCTATGGCATTATAGGAGCTGCGGCTGGGATAGCACTCCTGCGAGAGCCTTTTTATCCTGCTTGTAATGTAAAAAACAGCAAATAAGAGTCTGTACCACATTGACAGAAGTGTATGCAAGTATCAGCCTTAGATCAAATTACTTCCTGGCCCTTCACATTCAGACAGAAAGAAAATGCCCATTTATCCATACATTACAGACTCGCAAAATACAATGTTTCCCAGGTCATAGTCAAAGCTACCTTTGGGAACATAAAGGTTTAAATCCAGAAGCCCTTCTGGCATTTTTTTTCCCAATGACCATCTATAGCACTAGAATTACAGACAAGGAGGGTTGAAGGGACCTCGGGAGTTCATAACTAGTCCACCCCCTGCTCCAAGCAGGACCAGCCCCAACTACAGCATCCCAGCCAAGGCTTGGTCTACCTGGTCTTCAAAACCTCCAAGGACAGAGAGTCCACCACCTCTCTGGGTAACCTGCTCCAGGTATCTAGTTCAACTCCAGCTCAGGGAGGTCATTTCCAATAGGTTTTGGTATCTGATGGCTATGGACACTTGTCCTAGCGAGCAGCTGTCTTCACACCTGCAAAGCTACCAACAGGACTGCCACCAGCTGCTCCCCAGCCCTCACATCCACTCTTTAAGAAGAAACAAAAACACAATTTGACGGAAACGGCAGCATTTGGAAACAACTTTCCTTTTATTCCTAAGTGGATCTGGTATGCACTGCAAGCCCTTTCTTAAAAGAATGGATGCAACTTGCCATAGCAGCTGTAAAATGTGTGTGCTTTCATTGCCTGATTTCTTGAAACCACTGTTTCCCATGACTGCCTGGGAAATGCCAAATACAGGGTACATTTTATTCTTTTCCCCAGGGGTTGCTACCAATTTAGGACTCAAGTCTACAGCTGTTTCATGCTTTTCTCCGATTCCACACAACACCCATGCCGAAGTGGATGGGAGATCCATGCGGGGACTGCCTACTCCTCTATTTAGGACTCGGGTCCATTTATAGCAGGATCTGGTGAAGCCGAGGAGGCAGAGAGGGATTTCAGGCCGGCCTCTGAATTTTCTGTCAGCTGCCACGTTATCCCACACCCAATTTGAAGACTCAGTGGGATCCTGCCCGCAGCTTGTTCAAATATTCTTTGTTTCATTGTGATTTCTGGGTTCAAAACAAGCTGCCTGCTCAATGGGGTATTGGGAATAGCAAGGCAGGTGGCTGCATGCAGCGTGGGCCTTGTTATTACCCGTGCAGGCAGAAAGCTGGTAGGGTGGTTCTTGTGATATACTGGGAGTCCGAGGCACAGACCAGCGTCCCACCATGCGAGGGGCTGGACAAACAGGGAACCAAAAGACGGACGTTGCCACAAAGATGTCACAATCTCCACACAAGAGAAGAGACCACAGATGGGATATGGGCAGAAGAGCATCAGGAAACAACGAACCAGCCCTAGGCAGCATGACAAGCCTGAGTCCCAGTTCACCCACCTCATCATGAGCACGTGGGTTTTTTAAGGCAAAAAAGAGTTCAGGGATCTGAAGGAGGACCATGAGATGGATTTACAGGTGCTAATAGGGACCTGTTCTCCAGAAGGTGTCTGAATGCTGAGCATGTGGTGATGGAGGCTGATATCGCAGGACTGGCAAAGGCAGGAGCTGGCCTCTCCATGCAGAATGAGACACAATGGCTAGGGGATAGGTGCACGTAAACCCTGGCAGTGGGAACAAGCAGTTTTTGTTTGATGCGATAGAGGAGGGGGGGATAGTGGAAAGGACAAAGAAGAGGAGGACACAGTCAAAGTAGACAGGCCTTTCTGAAGGGGTCTGAGCAGGACAAGAAAGCACTGCCAGAGACACTGAGATCCTGTGGCCTCTGCAGCTCTGATGCGCCACGTTAGAGGGCTGCTGTCATTAGTGGACAGCAAACGTGTCTGGAGAGTCCTGCAGATGGCAAAGCCAGGGGTTGTGCATCGCTGGGTCTCCCCGAAACTAGTCTGTCTCCTTTGAAAACCAGAGTCCAATCCTCCTCTCCAGGCCACGTGAATCAGGACTGGAGCCACAAAGCAGGAGAAACAGCAGGCGCAGTCTCCTTGGGATGCTATTCTGAATGGGATCAAACTGCACCTGAAGTGGGCTCAGGGCAAAAGGGGCCAGATTCTGCCCTGGTTTATACAGCTTGCAACCCCTTTGAAATCTACGGTCTTGCAGGCTAAGATATGGCCCCAAGAGCATGCACAGTTACATCAAGGCTGTGTTAGGGCCTCAGAAAAGTGACTCACGACCTGCATGTAAGAAAAGGAACAACAGACAGACACAGGTGTGTACTCCAGTTTACATCAATGCACGTCCATGCAAAGGGAGAGTAGGTTGCAGGCGGGTGCAAGGTCAACCGGAATGAAGCACGCAACACAACAAAACGCAAGCCCGCAGCACAACCTGAAACAAAGACGACCCACCTGACCAGGTCCACTCCACCGGGAACCGGCTACATTTCTCTGCTCACTTTGCATGAAAACATTGCTATTGGTATAAAACAGGATGTCCATAGGTGCCCACCCACTTTGGCACCCATGCCATTTTGGCTCACTCCTGACCACCCAAGCTTTTATGCATACGTAATATAAGCACATACCCATATTTCTAAACACCCACGTGTGTGCACATATGTATATACATGTTGCAGACTCCAGCAACTAATTTCCAGGCCAAAGGGATCTGGAAACCCTGTTTCTATTAAGAAGGACGTTCCAAGTTGGCTCTGACAACCTGAGCTTTGCTCTAATCCTGCAGATCTCAACAAATCAGTTGTGGAGGCTTCTGCACCAAGGCAACAAGCTTCATGGGCAGCATCTCTCAGCACACAAAATGCAAAGCGTGAGTGCACCTCTGAAGCAAACACCTTCAAAAAAGGACACGTATCAAATCCACTGAGGGGTTTTTTTTTGCAGAAACAACTTCAGCAGGGCAAGAGCAAAACTCATTTGCAAAGATCTTTTAGTGCTGCACATTTCAAATGACTGACCCTTTGGAGTCAGCTGAATTCGAATCCGGCTCTAAAGATTCATACCGCTGATTCTGAACAGAAAACGTGATGGGAAAACACCACAATTACCTTGAAGCTTTAAAAAAAAAATAACAAAAAAAACTTCTGTTTCGATAGCAGCCGAGCTGCACAGAATGTTTCTATTCTAAACCCAGCTCTGCGCTTGCACATACTTCTGCTGACATTTCCCCTTCATTAAAATAGCTCAACAATGGGGGGAAAAACAACTCGCCCTGCGCGTAGGATCTTTACCTCGCTTTGTACTTGCAAAGGAATTTCCTTGATCTCTTGCGGAGTGGAAGTTTCCACAGACCGGAGCCTTATGCTACACGCAGCTCGCTGAGCAAAGTGTCCTGCGGCATCATTAAGAACTGGTTCTTTCTCTTGTCCGGGAGATGGACATAAATCTTTCCAGAATGGGGATGCAAATCACTTTGGCTAAAAGAATGCAGATGTGACGTACTGCTCACCGGCTGCAAGGGGCTGCCCTTGGCAAACCAGAACTGCCGGCGTTACACTTGAAAGGGCGGCGCTGCTTCTACGCATTACAGTTGTGGCTTAGCCGTGGCAGTGCCCAGAGGCAGGGAGACACAGGAGGAGAGAGGCATGGGGAGAAGGCTGCCATAATACATTGCAGCTGGCGACAAACAGCAAATAGTTGCTCTGCGCTGTTGGCACTGCTTCAGGTGGATGCATCTGGCCTTGCCAGGGCGACATCGCCCTGTTCAGCCAAGGTGGAGGATGGATGGATGGATGGAAACCTTGCCTTTCATCTGATCTGGCACCAGGCACAAGTCTGTGTTTGAGGCTTTAAAAAAAAAAAAAAAGGAAGCCAACAGGATTTCTGCTGTGTGATGCAAGGCAGGAGGTTGGTGGGAAGGCAGCACAGGGAACGCCTAGTTACGCTTGGAGAAAACCTTTGCTCCCCAGTCCCTGCCCCCTGGCAGCTCCGTGGACTCGAGTCACGTCCGATTTGGGGTCTGCTCCCCACTCTTCCCCGCCCACCATTAAACCCCAATGGGAACACGATGGGAACCGCTGTGATCCCCTAATGGAAAGCCAGATAGGTGGTTACCACCCGGTGACATCCACAGGACCAGGCTCACCTAGTGGGCAACTCCTCCATCCAAACCAACTCTGCCAGCTGTGACAGGGCCAGGAAAGCGGGTGGGTGCTTTGTGCCAATAGCTGTGGCACAACATCGCCCTGCAGGCATGCTGCCGAGGAGCGTCCAGCAAGAGCCAGGATCCCAGAGGCGAGCTGCAGAAACTCATGTCCAGGCAAAAGCTGCCCCTGGGCTTGCTGAGTGCTAATATTGCTTTTGCTCGTGTGGATTAGGAACAGGGTTTAAAGAGCCCCCAAATAAACCAATCTTATAGGGACAAAGCCTCCTCACAGCTTCCTAATGACCTATTTGCACTCTGCTGGAGTGGCTTCCTCCTGTCCTGGAGCCTGAGCTCCTGAGGCAGTGTGGGGCATATCAATCAGATAACCAGATTTAGCTTGGGAAACAAAGCGCGCAGCATTTTACCTGCCTATCGGGGGAAATTAAAAAGCCTGAGAATTTCCTCTCCCCTGTTCCTCGCCCTCCTTTATCCCGAGGCTTCTCATTCCCAGGAGGACAGAAAGGACCAACACAAAAGAAATGCGGCAGGGGTGTTTTTTTTCTGCACCAGGAAAGTAATATCTTTTCCGCAAGTTTAAGCAATTTCTGAGCACGGGAGGTTTCAAGAGCTCAGGAAACATCTCGTGTGCAGCCTGCCTGAGCCGGGCTGTCTCTGTCCCTCGTTCAGGCCTGCAGCTCCAAGGGCGCTGCCCGGCACTATACAAATCCCACAAAGAGCTGGGGTCCCAGGCCAGATCCAGCCCGAGGTCTGCTGGACGCATGTCTCCAGCATGCCACAACGGTACGCACCCACCCGAGTCGAGAGCCGGAGCACAGGCTCACTCTCGCAAACTCACTCGTGGTACAAACTCCCCCCTGTAAGGTGCAACGAGGTGATGACCCTCCGGTGCCCACAGTGGCTTTGGTCCTTGCTTCCACTTGCATGAGGAGCATGGGAAGCTTGAAGCAAAATGCGGAACGTAGGAAGCACCTGGTCTATGCAGATCTACCTTGTACGCTGGAAACAGCTGCAGGCCCTTGGCCATTGGGCCCCTGCGCAGCAGGCACTGCGTGGCCGTTCAGAAATGAAATCCCCGCCAAAACCATGGGGTCTCTCCTACCAGCTGCTGAGGACTGAGACTCGCAGCAGCGGTGATGGAGGCCCCAGCAGCACCTCACCTTCCATCTCTGCAGACAGCTCCATGCCCAAGCATCTTTCAGGCCTCAAGGTAATCAGCACATATAGCCTGGACAAACATCTGCCGACATCCTGCTCATGCTGCCTTCCTGGCTCTCTCCTCTCCTTCACGGATCTCCTGCCTCCTTTTGCACACTCAGGATCCCAGTGCTTTCCTGGGGCCTCGCCGCCCTGCCGACTGTCCTTGCATCTAGCACTGGAGGGTAGATACCCATCACCCTCTGCAAGGCTGCACACCGAGATTCCCCTAAGCAGGCTGACTTGGTTTAACAGGGAGGTTACACGGGGCTGGAAAGGACTTACGACAGCCAGGCTGGCACTGAGCCCTGCAGGGACCCTGCTGGCAGGCTGATGCCAGGAGATATATGCCATCTCCCATCTCGCCTCCAGCCCTTCCAGCAGCACCCATCATAACCAGTGCTCTCCTGCCCCTGAGCTAACCAGCCCAGCTGGCAGACCATGGACTGTGCCAATCGGTTTAAGGCAGAGACACAAGACACCCAGCCATTACTGTCCTGACCTAGGGGCGATGTTTTCTGTAACATTCGATCTGGCCCACGACACACGTTCAAATCAAAAGGAAACAGACACTGATCTGTGAAAGCTCCCAAGGAAGCGAGAGACCTCACCTTTGCCCAATTCTGGCCCCAACCCTAAAACGAGCTTCGCATTAGTGTTCATTTCTCTTTTAATCACAAATTATTTCCAGCAGGACGACAGTGGAAGGACACAGCCTGCTGGACACCGCTGACCGGCAAGGAGCCAGTCTCATAAATGTTTGGCAGCCAGCAGAGTAACAAGCCAATTTCTATTGAAACAAGCTTGTTACTACTAATTTTTTTTTATTGGCATTGCAGTTGATTCATAAAGTGTTTTTCCTCAGATTTTTTAAGGTACTTCCTGAGTTGCTCAAAAACAAAAAACGCAAGCATGCGCACATGCTCCTCAAAATCTTAGCATCTTATTTTCTCTGTTGCTATAAAAGGCTCCTCTGATTTTAAACAGGCCTAAAGGGAAGCCTCGGGCATTCAATTATCCCATCAGCAGCAGTGCAGCTGCAGCACCAACAGACTTTAGTGGAAACTGGGGGCATACGCTTGATGGGGCGATCTGCCCCCTTGACTTTGAGGAACGCACTTGCAGAATCCAAGCCCAGGTCCAGATTTCACACCTGCCCTCTCTCTCCAGCATCTAAAGCTGGTATTAGACACAGCTGAACTGCGCAATTCAGAAATAAACTGTGCAATCCAAGCTTGTCACTAATTTCTTGTGAAATGAGGTGCCAAGCTGCCTGTTTCAAACAGCAAGACTGTGTTCCTGCTGTCTGTCAGTCCACTTCACCACCACCCCCCGCACGGGGGGGATTCAGTCTTTTTTAATTCATTTTGGCAAGTGTCTTGGAGATCAAGGCTGCAGAAACTTTGGATCCAAGAACAGAGGAGGAGTAGCTGGAGGAGCACTTTCAGGCAGTGTGGAAACATATTCAAGGCAAATGCAGATAAACCAGGCAAGTGAGACACTTTGACTCATGTGCTTTCTTTTTGAACTATAAAATATCACGTCATCTTTACAACGCACAAAAGCTCAGCATAACAACAGGTATCACTCATTATACAAGGATTTCAAAGGCTTGATTTTGGTTTATGGATATATATAATACATATACACTCTCATTCCTCCTCTCTCCCTCTCAAATTATATCAAATAATTATATGAGTGTCCAAGAAGTAGAATGGTATGTTCCTACCCCTTACAATGATGCTATTGCCTCCAGAAATAACATTTAAAGGCCTATTCTTTTTGTGTGATTTTTTTAAAATAACACTGTTAACACTTACAGTACTGTTCCAATTAGAAGCTGATCTTTTCCCTTCCAACAGAAACATATTTGATTTATGACCTACAATTGGGCCCTTGACAACTGGCCTATAACCGTGCCATAATGCCCGATTTTCAGTTAACCCTTACAGAAAGCGAGTGAAAGGCTGACAAAATTCACCTTTGAAAAACGCTCCACTACATGAATGGGAAAACTGAAACAGAGGGGGGACTGGTATACTCCAACATGCCAACCAATGTTGGTACAGATGCAAAGGGTCTCAAGTCTGTGAAAACCACGGGGTACAACATGATGAGAATTGCGGCGCTGTCAGGTGTTCTGGCAGACGGCATGAAATTACCTCCCTAACTTCATGCTCAAGAGGAAAAGTCTCCATAAAGAGAAGTTACTGATTTATAATCGGGGCGAAGGGGAAGAAGCTGTTCTTCCTAAAACTGAACCTGAACACGTGTGCTCAACTAATAACTGAACCACACAGTGAGTGCATCTACATGCGTGCTTTGCTGCAGTTGACTAATTAGCTCCGCAGTAAAGCGTCACCATTTACACGTGCATTCCTATTAAGGCACAGTGAATTAACTAACTCCACGGTAGGATAGGACTGTCTGGGACAGGTCCTATCCAACGGCAGAGTTATTTAGTGCGCCAAAACACATGTGTATATGGTGACTGTCTGCTGGCTAACCTCGTACTGTAGCACCCTCGTGCCCCAGCCAGCCCCTCCGCAGCATGTTGAACCAGGTTGGAACTGGCCCAAGCTGGCAGGCTGAACTTACCCTCTCCCCCGAATCCCCTGCCAGCTAGGGCTGCTCCACCCCAGCTCAACATGCTGTAGTCCCAGGTGCACATGTAAATACTGCACCTGGGAGCAATAAGATCCGGTGCAAATTGCACCCAAGTTTATTACCATGTGCTAATTGTATGTGTAGATGCACCCAGCATGCATCACTTTCCACCTCCAAAGTTCCTAGCTCCTCGCTCATTAATTTCTGTAAAATCAGAAAAGGAAAATTTTCTCTTCCTGTTCATTTCTTTCTACACCAGTCTAAACTCAATCATCTGAGCCAGTATGAAAGGCAGAAGAGACAACCTACCTCCTTTGGGGAAGATATGAGGTTCCGGACTAGATCCATAACTGGTAGAGATCAAGGTAACTCTAACTGGGGACCTAGCCCCTTATTTTTCTACTTTGCCCCACATAGTTGACTTCTTCCTAAGAGAGCCTCATTAAAGGCTGTGTTAGCTGAACATCCAACTCATGGAGGAAATGCTTTAATGGAACATAAGTGATTGAGCTCAATACAAGGAGTGACTGGATGCAATCTTACAACCTCCCTTTTGCAGAAGGTCAGACTATGTAATGGTCCCATCTGGCCTTACCAGCTATATAGGAAAAAATGACCGTGTCTGTCTGGATCCAAGATTGGCATGAGGGCTTGCATATCGCAGATGTAAAGGATGTTTATGGCTTCAGGGCCCAGTTCTGCCCCTGAAGGCATGTGTGCCACTCCCACTGTGCCAGGGGAAGCTGTGGACGTGTTACTCAGGGCATCGTTTGACCCTGGGAAGTCTGGCCCATTCAGCAGCAGTTGAATACAGAGCTGGGAGAGTTTACAATCACAAAGCTCAATGTTTGCCTTTGCTCTGCTCCATGCGCACTGCGAGGAACAGACGGGGACGTTCAGAGATTACTGAGCCTTCGGGCTGGAAAAAATTAATCAACCAGCTCATTCTTTGGGCTGGACACACTCACATTTTCCCAGAGCATCCTCACACAAACAGACCCTTGTCTGGATCCAAAGCAAGCGCTCGCCCGTTTTCTCCAGCAAGAATAGGAGATAAGTGTTCAGCTGTCCGGAGCCGCCTGGCTGCAGCAGTCAAAGGGACAAACGTTGCAGAGGAGGAGATGAGCTGCAGAACGGCACATCTGTGCACTGGGCACCTGCAGAGCCAGCTACTCAACAGGTGCAAAAGGAGCTCTCCCTGTTTACACCCAGCTGAGGATCCAGCCGGGACGGCCATAGGCTCCATCACCCCTGCAGCTAGTCACATCACTCGCCCTGAGCTTTCCCCTTCAGTCAAGGTTTCCTTTCAAACGGGCGACAACTGTGTGAATCGGACTGTGTGAGCAACAAAGGAAGCAGACAACTGACATTTGTGAAGTCTTCCACATGGTTTGGCTCCCAACATGGAAAAAAAAAAGAGCACAGGAAACAAGGCCCTAATACATGGGGGGTGGGGAAAAATCAGAAAAATAACTAGTCTGCCAGTGCATCTTCTTTTTTTGATGGGACAGGTTGGTTAGTCAGATGCACTCCCCGCAAGAGTTGTATGGAACTGCTTCCCAAGCTTGAGGATTTGGGATAATGGTCTCCTTGGATAGTCTAGACATTTAAGTAACTTATAAGGGGTTCTGGTCTTGAAGTCCCATGGTTTAATACAAGCCATATAACTCAAATGTTATTATAAGCTATGGTCTGAGAGAGGACTGGTCAGGTGGCGAGACAACATGCAAATCGGCATGGTGCCCTGGAAAACACGGTGGTCACCCAGGGAAACAGAGTTAAATGGATCTGACCCTGCCATCTCCCACTGCCGCATGTCCTACAGCTCCAGAAGCAAACGGGATAGTTTGAGAAGCCATGAGTGTGTGTCCTGGGGTCGCCTGCGGGTGATAGCACCGTATGCCAAAGCCAAGCCAGCTTCCTTGTATTCAAAACAACTTGTTAGAGACTGAGCTCATGGAAAGGAGAGTTTCAAAATCCTTCACATCATGATGACCGTGAGGGGCTTCAAGTGCCTGATGTCCTCTGAAGACAAAAGAGTCATTGCTTAGGCTGAGTTAGGCACCGGGAAGGCAGCGAGTAATCCTCTCACCTGGACACACAGAGGCGGGGGGGCTGTTCCACAGCTGCTACATCATGCTACGATGCAAGCAGGAGTACGTTGTATGGTCCTACACTTTCCTGTCCCTCCATGGGAAGAGTAGAGAC
>NW_017728911.1:38143672-38163677 GCF_001723895.1 Crocodylus porosus | reverse complement strand
GGGACGTTCAGAGATTACTGAGCCTTCGGGCTGGAAAAAATTAATCAACCAGCTCATTCTTTGGGCTGGACACACTCACATTTTCCCAGAGCATCCTCACACAAACAGACCCTTGTCTGGATCCAAAGCAAGCGCTCGCCCGTTTTCTCCAGCAAGAATAGGAGATAAGTGTTCAGCTGTCCGGAGCCGCCTGGCTGCAGCAGTCAAAGGGACAAACATTGCAGAGGAGGAGATGAGCTGCAGAACGGCACATCTGTGCACTGGGCACCTGCAGAGCCAGCTACTCAACAGGTGCAAAAGGAGCTCTCCCTGTTTACACCCAGCTGAGGATCCAGCCGGGACGGCCATAGGCTCCATCACCCCTGCAGCTAGTCACATCACTCGCCCTGAGCTTTCCCCTTCAGTCAAGGTTTCCTTTCAAACGGGCGACAACTGTGTGAATCGGACTGTGTGAGCAACAAAGGAAGCAGACAACTGACATTTGTGAAGTCTTCCACATGGTTTGGCTCCCAACATGGAAAAAAAAAAGAGCACAGGAAACAAGGCCCTAATACATGGGGGGTGGGGAAAAATCAGAAAAATAACTAGTCTGCCAGTGCATCTTCTTTTTTTGATGGGACAGGTTGGTTAGTCAGATGCACTCCCCGCAAGAGTTGTATGGAACTGCTTCCCAAGCTTGAGGATTTGGGATAATGGTCTCCTTGGATAGTCTAGACATTTAAGTAACTTATAAGGGGTTCTGGTCTTGAAGTCCCATGGTTTAATACAAGCCATATAACTCAAATGTTATTATAAGCTATGGTCTGAGAGAGGACTGGTCAGGTGGCGAGACAACATGCAAATCGGCATGGTGCCCTGGAAAACACGGTGGTCACCCAGGGAAACAGAGTTAAATGGATCTGACCCTGCCATCTCCCACTGCCGCATGTCCTACAGCTCCAGAAGCAAACGGGATAGTTTGAGAAGCCATGAGTGTGTGTCCTGGGGTCGCCTGCGGGTGATAGCACCGTATGCCAAAGCCAAGCCAGCTTCCTTGTATTCAAAACAACTTGTTAGAGACTGAGCTCATGGAAAGGAGAGTTTCAAAATCCTTCACATCATGATGACCGTGAGGGGCTTCAAGTGCCTGATGTCCTCTGAAGACAAAAGAGTCATTGCTTAGGCTGAGTTAGGCACCGGGAAGGCAGCGAGTAATCCTCTCACCTGGACACACAGAGGCGGGGGGGCTGTTCCACAGCTGCTACATCATGCTACGATGCAAGCAGGAGTACGTTGTATGGTCCTACACTTTCCTGTCCCTCCATGGGAAGAGTAGAGACTATCCGTCCCCGGTCTGTAGGAGCAAAGCTGGCCGCCTCCAGCTCCCCAGCCTTGAAGAACCAGGTGCCCCTTGACAATTAGGACAGCACAGGGGGTAGCCTTCGCCTCGAGCCCGGAGCAAAGTCTGAACTCGCAGCTCTGCAGCACTCTGACGATTCAGCTACTGCATCCCAAAGCCTGAGTGCAACGCCCAACAGGATCCACAGAAACCTGGGGCTGCACAGGACATCAGGGTTTATCCAGTCCAACCTCCACAGCACACTAAGCTCCTAAAACCCTTGCACAAAGGGAGGCCAGGGATGGTCCCAGGTTTCCACCTTAATAAATAAAAATAAGTCCGCAAAAGAGCCACATTCTTGGCTGTTGTCAGGATGTGGCTCCAATGACTTCCACCCTGCCTCTGCCTTTTACCCAAGCAGAAAATTGAGCTAGTTGATGTCCCACAGTCCTTCTGTCCATACAGTCCTTTACAGACGGTGGAGCCAAATACCATTAGCGCAGAAACTGTGCTCCACAAGACTGTGTATCCAACTGGAGACGCAAGAAGAGATTTTATGGCCTGAGAGAATTCAGGGATGGACATCAACACTATTTCTGGAGGCATGAATAAAAGCCTGGGCCGTTTGCTCAGCTAAAAACATAAGGTCTCAGCACCCTGTCGGCTGGCACATCAAGTAGTTTGGCTGTTTTCGGGACTGACTGTGCGCCCAGAATTACATATAAACTTTAACCCTGGGGAAGGGTTCGAACCTGAATCTTCTGGGCCTGGGCAGTCATGTGCACTACTGCAAACACCTTCCAGCTCAACTTGCAATTTTGGTTTAAATGATAAATTAAGGGGAAAAAAACAAAATAAAACACAAACCATCAGCAGGGAATTTGAACTGAGCTCTCACTTTAAGACAGCATCTACCTCCCAGCCTGCCGCTGCTGGTATTTGCACAAACTGGGATCACAAGAAGCAAGAAAGCCAACCATAAACTCAGCAGGTTTCACCAGTCAAAGCCCCAGCCTCAGGATGACTTATTACACAACTCTTCTTATCTGCATTGGGTTTCGCCAGCCCGCCCTTCTGCTTGACTCCTTTCCAAGACCACGGCCCTCCCTGTAATGATGTCTTCAGGTTAACCCTCCCTCCCCATCCACCTGCTTGCTTTCTCAAGGAAGTGACTGAAGCAAAAACGTGGGCCGTAAAGGGCACAGCGGTAAATAAAGAATCTCTACCCGCTGGACTTCAAGCTAGCGCTTTGCACACAACGTCTGTCCTGGATGTAGAAAATGTTGGCGATGCCGTCCCTTTCTGTGCCTACTGCCTCCATCTTTACCTCAAGGGGCCTGGGGTCACTTATGTACTTTATGCTTTCCTGGCCAGGCACGAATTGCAAGGGAACTAAACAGTGTCCTGCTGGTGAAGGCCTGGAAGACATTCCCCTGGAAGGGTGACCACTGGGTTGCTGCAATATGCAACCATAAGACAAGAGGGGGTCCCAGGACACAGCCCAACAGGGGCTGCCTCGGGGTAGGAAGCAGTGCCGCAACTCACTCTGCCCTGACATTTGAGGATCCCGATCAGAGAGGAGAGCAAGACCCTAACTCACGTTAAGGGCAGCGAGAGGGCTTCTGCAAGAAAGCTGCTGCTCGCTCCCCTACCCGAGGTCCAGATCCTGCAAATGAGGAGCCCACCGTGGCACTCTCTGTGCAGACCTCAGGGCAGGACTAGGCTCTAGCGTCTCAGCCACCCAGGCCCTTTCCTGCGATATTTGAACCAGAGCAGCATATTACAGAGTAGAGTTTCACCTGATCACGTGAAGAAAGCTCGGAGATCCCCTTCCTTCGAGCCAGGCTTCAGAAGGGGCTGCTGTGTGTTCAGCCCCACTAGGAGCCCATCCACAGGAACGCTCGTGGGGCCAGCTGCATTCGTCGCCCACAGAGGATAACGTGGTGGTGGGCACGGACCAAGAGCAGCTCTTTGCTGACCCCAAGCACGGGGGACCAGGACTGCAGCCCCTCTGTGCCTCCCGCCTGGCACGAGGGTGGGGGGCACAAATAACAACACACATGTATCATCTCTTTCAACCCCAAATTCCTTGGAAGAACAAACAGCAGAGTCTGCTTTGCCAGTAAATTTAACCTGTGGTTCCAGGGACTTGAGGTAGTTCAAAGCCTTCGGCAGCCTGGCCAGGAATGGCAAGGGATGTGTTTTGCAGTTATTCACTAGCAAAGTCAAATCCACACAAATAAGCACTGTTCCAAAAAGGCAGGTTTAACCATCAGGCCTGCCGAAGAACGGGGGATGTTTTTTTTCTCTGAAGTCCTTTTATTTTTTTTCCAGTTTGTCTTGGGAGATTTTTTTTTCCTTCCTTACTAAAACACGTCTCCCGCTCCCACACCACACGTTCCTTTTTAGATGCGAGCATCCTCCCTAGGTAAAATGCTGAGTTAGGTATTGGCATCCGGGAAAGGAGGTGCCTTTGATGAATACCAAATCTACAGACTTCAATCGTTTCGGTGAGTGCCACACATTTAATAAGTTATTTCCGTGGAAAACCTTAGTAACTCAGTTATGAATCAAGCCTATAAACACCTCTCACTCATCAAAGCACCAAAAAAAAATCTATTACTGTAACTCTGAAGACTAGCTTCTCTCTACAAGTTCCCATAAAAAAAGCCAACATTTCTCCTTCATAACATACACCATTTTCAGAAGTTATAAATACAGTGTGTCTGTATGCAGCACATCCATGTACAAAGTGAAACACTCGTATGCAAAAAAAAAAGTAAAGTTCAAACAAAGCTGTCCCATCAGATACGTTCTATTTAAAAGACGCAACTGGAATTACATCAAACAAACTTTTTACTACCTAGAAAGCCACATCCAATTCCTAACAGGGTGCAAGAATGTAATGTTTTGGCTGGAAAGATTAGACTCATTTACTTTCTTAAAAAAAAAGAAACCAACAACAACAACACAAAAAAAAACGTGCTTACTTCCTGATGTTTCTTTTTTAAGTGCGATGCTTAGGTGCTTGGAGAAAAGAGAGATCCAATTATTCTGTGGTTCAAGGCCAAACATCATGACTATTCAATAAAATGGAGACAAAAACATATTTTATCTGGGTGTTGTACTTACACAGGGAACTTCTACGCTGAAAACATTCAGAGAAACTGCCGAGACCCAGTTCCAGGTGAAAGGGGTGGGGGGAGGAAGGAAGCGGCTCCCTGACTTCCGCTCAAATGAACAGTACTAAGTTACTTAAAAAGAAATGGCAGCCCTACCTCAGAGACCTCACCCCTGATCATGGCAGAAAACACAAAACGGACCCTCCTGGGGCTGCTGTTTCAGGCTGTCTGCAGATACAGGCAGTACTGCAGGAGCTCACCTCTGGTTTATCTGCAGAGGGTTTCCCTTGCTGTTATTGAACGGAGGCGAGATGCTGGCGCACAACGATGCAACAATTCACAAATTCTCTGGAAGCAGGAGACAACGTGCATGCGAGAGCATCTGACCTGCCTCTGTGGGCGCAACTGTGCAAACGCAATTTAAATCTATGGGAGCTCTGTGCACAAATGTGAATGCAGAAGCCTGGCCTGTGCAGGAGCTTTGAAGTGCTGGACAGGTAAAGCTCCAACAAGACTTGCACTCTAGGCCCAGTTCTGCTGCCCAGTGTTTCTCTGACCCCAGACAAGTAACATCACTGCTCCGTGCCTCCGTTTCCCGTGTTTTAAATGGGAGCAATGATTATTTTCCGCATTTTTAAGTGCCGAGGCACATAGAGAAGTTCTACACAGTTGCAAAAAAAATGATGCTGATGATAATGGTTATAATGGAGGAGACAGGCTTTGTGGTTATGATACTCAAATATGATTTAGGAAAACCCTGTTCTACTCCCTGTGCATCTCTGGACAAGTCACGTACTCGTCGAACATCCTGGCCTCCCAGCTGTGCAATGGGAAGGCAATCCTTCCTTACTCCCACTCTGCCTCAGTCTCGTCTTCTTAAAACTGCCCTTCCGTGGGTCAGGGTCAGAGTGCCCAGGACAGTGAATGGGAGCCTGTGGCAGATCAAAGTGTCACGGTGTTACTGATAACTAGTATTACAATACCTGCACTCAAAGGCCCGAAGGATTGACTAAAGGCACTATACACAGCTACTGCACAGTGACTCATAAATGCACAGAAAATAAAGCGCTGCATGGGCACAGGCTGCATACACATATCCATGCCCGGGGAGGTGAAACTGGCTGCTCTTCAGCCAGCCTCCCCCTTCCACACCACTACAAGAACACAGCCCCTGACCAGCTTCCCTTTCCAGCCTGTTAACCAGACTAATCGGGGTGAGACTACCACCTCGCCATCTCTGCATACACAAGTGTGATGGGATGCCCCACCGTCACCAGCACTAGGAAATGCCCCTTTCTTAGGAACACTGTAGTTGTCAGGGGGGTGATTATGTCTTTTTGTTATAAGCATCCTACTGCACGCACGACAATAACCTCCGAGGATTAGTTCCAAACAGCACCGCCCTGGCTCATGGACCAGAGACGTCACATTTGGGCCCTAAAGCAGGTAGACTGGACATGGACAGGTGCGATTCCCCTCGGGAATTCACCAAGAGCAGCAGGTCTACCGGGGGAGTTTCTTTACTCCAATACCTGATCGGAAGAGGCCTCAAAACCAGGGCCTCCTGCTCCGATTGTTCCCAACAGCGGTTTTCTTGTAGATTCATACATGTCAGGGGCTGGAAGGGACCTCTTGAGATCACAGGATCCAGCCCCGCTGCACTTGGGCAGGAAAGACTGCTGGGGTCAGATGACCCCAGAAAGGCATGTCAAGTATTTTCTTTTTCTTTTTTTATGGGCTTCAAGATCAAGACCTTAAATGCTCCTCGCAAGCTTGGCATGGCCACTCATGCCTCTTGCACACACAAACGACAGCTGGCACAAATTCTGAGGTTAAGTTTTTTGTGACCTAGTGTGTGATGCACTGCAATATTTCAATGCAGCAACAAGGCTGCCTAGGAAATAGCCGGCTGTAATCTATGGGGCTCGAAATACTCATCACAATCTAGGGTGCTTCTGCTCTCATTTGGAAGCCGTACAGGTTATATCTTGGGGCTATGAACAATGTTTCCAGCTGCCTCTTTACATAGGTCTACTGGACTATTCTATCCTACATTATGTCCCATATCCGCACACTATTATTGTGGGCACACTTGATATAATACTAAAACTTGAGCAGGCTACAAAGCCCATTGCTGTGTTCTCAGTCTTCTGGAAAATACATTTCATCAGCAAAGGTGAAGCGAGGCTGGAGTATTGTTATATCAATAGTAATACAGGTGTCTTCTGAGCCACCAAGAAAAGGGAGATACCGTTCTCAATCCAGTTGCCAGCGTCTTTGTTTAAACCTGTTAGCTCTTGGTGTATTTGGTGTCAACCCAGAAAGATTTTAAAATCTCATGTGGAAGAAGTAATTCTGCTTTCCCCTGCCACCAACAATATTCCAAAATTTCATATGCACCATTATCACAGGCTCTCTCTAACCTTCCTTTTAAAGATTAATTAGTTATCTGAGCAATGATTCACCTTGGAGTCTGCAACGTTGGCTTTGATGTCAAATTCCAGACACGGTTCAAAATTTCCCCGTTAATGAAAACAAAGCGAAGGTGCATTATTGTCCATGGCTGTGGCGGGGGGAGGAGAGAGACGGCAACTCAACTCGTCATGCAATGATATTACTCCGTCAAAGTTTTACAGAACTGCATGGGTCAGATGGAGAAAACCTTCCTAAGAAGCAAAGATGATTTTCTAAAGTAAATTGGAAAATAGATGCACTTATTTCCCGTTGGCAAACTACAGCTATGGAGGAAAAATGTTTAATATAAAAACATCTGACAAAGCACCTCCAGGATGTATTTTTTTGCATCAAAGTAGTAGCTCTTGGCAATGAACGCACTACCCTGACAAGAAAACTTTTTAGCCAAGCCCTGATTGTTATAGACTGCTCAGAGCAAGACATGCCAACTAACCTAGAATTAAGTAGGAAAGAAAAAAGGAAACGATTACAGGCCCAAATAAACATCTGCCTGTGATTAAACTGGATGCAAAGACCGGCATTTGCTTTTTCCAAATTAATTTATGTCTTTAAAAAACAAAGGGGGGGGGGGAGGAAAAAAAAAATACAGTTCTATAATTTTACTCCTTAATGGCCTGATCCAACAGATAACACAGCATATGCAGACTGGGGGATTTGCACGAGATCAGCAGAGCTGTAAGAGTGGAGCCCACCAAAACCCACAGGGCGTTGGGCGTTATAAACTGCGAGACCAAGGCCTAGCAAAGCTGCCTCCATCAGATCTAGGGCAAAGCACAATTTCATCCAGGGCCACCAACCCACACCCAGAGCAAATGACGGGAGGTAGGGGAGACGCTGAACCCCAGAAAACAGGGACTATGGCAGAGGCATCCTGAAACAAAAAAGTTGCACCACTAACAAGACATTCCCACCCAACCCAATTCATGAGAAAAATACCAGGTTTTCTATTAACGGGTCATTTCACAATCTCTCTTCAAACCGGGAAAGGTTAATGTTTGTCCAGTTTCCCAACACATCCGCCTTACATATTTATAGGCTTTTTCCCCCTACTCCTAACAGAGAAGATCTTCATAGATTTCCTTGTTAGCATAAATCTTTGCAGTCTGTTTTCTTAGAGGGGGGAAGAGGAGGAGGAAAGCAGCAAAGCTCCTCCAGCCGTTGGCCTTTAAAATCGGCTCTCTGAACCTCATCCTAAACCCTTGCAGGAAAAAAAAAAAAAAAAATCACCTTCTCACTTTGCACTTAGGAAATGGCCTGAGCATCATTACGAGTTATAATTCAGGGATGCGCTCCCCCCGATGACTGCTGCAAGTCCTCTGCCCTCTCCCTGCTTCAGCCCGTGAAGAACTGTTCCCCCATCCAGACAGCCACCCCGCTTCAAGCCCTGCTGCCCACACTGCCCAGGCACTGAAAGACCTACTTTGAAACAGCCCTTCCTGCCCGCTGACATCCATCTCTCTTCAGCACCCGCCCATTCCTTCTGCCAGGTCAGAGCTGGTCCCCTCTCCCTGTCCCTCCACATCAGGATGGGGGTGAATAATGTTGGGCACCGTTCGTTTAACACCTCTCCCCTCTTGCCCATCTGTGCGCCACCCACAGACAGGACGATCTTTTCCAGGTGTCATGCCCTGCTTGAAGCATCTATTTGTTTCCACCGGGGACTCCTGGGTGGCTGCAAGCCCGTGATGCTCGCGTGGCTTCTGGCGATCACGTGCCTACGTTTCAGTCCTGTCCCTCGGAGCGTGGCTCTGCCGTGGGAAGCTGAAATGTGCTTCTCGCCAGTACCGATGCAGAAGTCCCCGTTTCAGACACACGTGCCTACCTACATAGCAGCATGCTAGAACATGCACAGAAAGCAAACTCCTCAGGGCATGGACACACTGAAAAACCTGACCCAATGCCCCAGCAAACAAAAAAACCCAGCAGCATGTGCCTTGCTCCTCTCCGCAGCATCTGCCCCTATGACAGCAAGAGCCTCCTCCTGCCAAACCCCTGCCTGTCTGGAGGTGCTTTCTGCTCGCCCCGGCTCTCCAATTCCTTCCACTTCTCAACTAACATCTTTTCTCCTATCTCTATAGTTCTTGCCACCCCTCTCCACCCACCCACCTTTCCTTCTTCATATTGTTTGATATATTGCACTTGAATCTCTATAGTTCCAGGTGAATCCAGACTCGATCCGTCCATCCATCCAAGAATGACGACTCCAAAGCAAAGCTGGAGGCTGGCATTGTCCTAGCTGGATCTGCCTCCAATCCGTAATACTGGATAACCTCATTATGAAGCCCCTGTTTAGAGAAGCCCTCTCTTCCTAACACTCACAACAGCAGGAACCGATTGTTTTCATGACTATGCCGCAGCAAAATTTCATAGATTTCATAGACATCAGGGCTGGAAGGGACCTCGGGAGATCATCAAGTCCAGCCCCCCGCCCAAAGGGCAGGAAGTCAGAGCTGGGGTCATAGGATCCCAGCAAGATAAGCATCCAATTTCCTCTTGAAGGTGTTCAATGTAGGTGCTTGAACCACCTCCGCTGGCAGACTGTTCCAGACCTTGGGGGCTCGGACAGTAAAGAAATTCTTCCTTATGTCCAGCCTGAAACGGTCTTGCAGGAGTTTGTGACCGTTCGACCTCGTCATCCCTTGGGGCGCTCTGGTGAACAGACGTTCAAACAGATCCTGGTGGTCACCCCTGATAAACTTATAGGTGGCCATCAGATCACCCCTGAGCCTGCGCTTTTCCAGGCTAAAGAGTCCCCTGGCTCTCAGCCTGTCATCGTAAGGTCTGTTTTCCTGACCTCTGATCATGCGCGTGGCTCTCCTCTGGACTCTCTCAAGCTTCTCCACATCCTTTTTGAATTGTGGAGCCCAAAACTGGACGCAGTGATGGAGCATATCCTTACGAACACCCTCTCCATTTAACCTTTTTCCTGGCCCCGGGAGTTTGTCAAGAGGAGGCTGCATTGCACAGTACTGGCCCCAGCGGTACTGTTCTGCATACAACACACACGCTTAAAGAAGGGAATAAAGTTTCTCTAAAGGAAACGGGGGCACAGGATTAGAAGCTTGCAAGGCAAACACTTGATTTGCAAACGAATTTCCACAAGCCCAACCAACTTTGCTGCACAGAGGCCTGCGCTTTTCCCCGATGGAGAGGGAATCATGACCAGGCATGTAGCAACACATGAGACTTGCTCTGGTGACTGGCTGCTCACCCGGAGGAAAAGCAGGCATCGCAGAAGCTCAGCACCGATTCCAGCAGTGAACCAGGCACAGCACATTCATTATTCATTAAAACACATTCGGTGGAGATGCACTGGCTGATCTCAGCCCGGCAGGCCGTGGGCACCGGGGCTGAAATGCAGCTCCCTGCAGGGGGGCTGTTGGACAGTGGTGAAGCACCGAGGTGAATCTCACACATTGTTCCTGCATCTAATATTTGTGCCCTCCTACTGTTTTTCCAAAAGAAACCGCTGTCCCGATAGCTCCGCTGGCTTGAAGGACAGCTGTCGCCCCAGGCCTCGGCCTGCCACAACACAATGAATGGCAATAATGACAACAGGATTTTGCACCTTTCACCCAAACCCATCAGGAGACCTTAGGGCATGTCTGCACCGCCTGAGAGCACGGCCACGAAGCGCACCCTGCCTACGCCCTCCTCTCCCCGTGTGCCAACTCCCCAAACCAGGCAGTGCAGCAGCCTCAAAGCAGCCCTGGGCACATGCCTGGCAAAGCTCTCAGGCATGTTTGTCGGCACATGCTCAGGGGTGGGTGCGCTGCCTTGTTTTTGGGTTTTGCAGCATGTGGCTGGGCGTGCTCCAGAGGGAGGCCAGGCAGCATGTCCACAGAATAACCCATGAACAAAGCTCCAGTGGGTTCCTGGGAGGTAATTACCCATTTCACAGAGGAGGAAACTGAGGTATAAAACCAATAGGAAGCATTTAGCAGTCACCAGTGCTGCAGGGGTAACCCCAGGCCATTTCTCGCTCACCAGGAGAACCGAGCCGAGCCATCTGACACTTCATAGAGCAACTTCCGAGCAAGTCCGTCCCAGCTCAGCAAACAAGCTCACAGATCATTTAGCTCGTGTACATTTTTCTTGAACTGCATGGTCACCAGCATGCTTCACTGCAACAAGGTCTAAAACAAAAGCTTTTGGTCATCAAGACCACTTAAAAAAAATTCAAAATATTTTATTTTTAGGAAAAAAAGAAATGTAGAGGGAATCTCAAAATGGGAATCCAAACCAGAAATCAAGCTGGTTTCTTTGGAGGGGGCTGAGACCGACCACTGTTAATGTTTCTCTATTTTCTTTAAAAAGAGACCTTGTCTCCAAAATAACATTTCAACAAGAAGTTGCCAAAATGTTTCACTATTACCAACTTGGTGTATTTTGCTGAGAAAAAGCTTAGTGCAGAAAAAATACTATTCATAGCTCCATGAACTAGCAGATGTCCCCAGTTCCCGAAGCCCAGCTGATCTTTATAAGGGACTGAAACTCCAGCAGCCTGAAGGCACCACATCCTGCCGAGCCTTTGCATAGCACTCGTGGTACTGAAGCAGGTCGAGAAGGGTGATGAAGGTGCCACGTGCCAGCTCCCAGGCGCAGTTGTGGGGTTATTTTGGGGTGTGGAAAGTCACGGAGCTCAGTGACCATCATGGTCTTGCCTTGAGGCCTCCGAAACCTCAACCTGGATCCTCTCAAAGCAGCGGGAGAAGAGCAAAATGCAGGATGTGTTGAGCCTTCCCCGAGGTAAGCTCCCAAAAGGTACGGAGAAGAGCTGCGATTCCTACTGACGTGCTGGGGAGCTTCAAGTGCTAACTGCCTTTCAGGACTGAAGCCTCTGGGAAATGAGTCACCTTCAAAATCTGCTGCCTCTCTGCACCAGTTACTCTCTAAGGTGCTGCCCTGCCTGATGTCTGATTCACTACCTCCAACTAAGGACCAAGAGCAGAGCGGCAGAGAGGACCTAAGCAGCCAGACCCACCGCTGAAATCCTGGAGGAATCAGGCTCTCCAAAAAGGCAACTCACAACAGCAGCAGCCTCGGCTTTTGCCAGCACCCATCTCACACCCTTCCAAACACAGGCAGCAAACCTGACACTGCCACCAAGTCACATTCATTTAAATTAAGACACCGCGCCAACAGCCAGCCTGCACCGTGCTTCGGAGCAGGGAGTGAAGAAAATGCCGGGTTTGGATTCTCCTTCACATCCTTTAAATCAGCTGTCAGGACAGCAGACACCTGCCAGGGCCCAGAGACCCGGGGAAGGGCGCAGAAATCCAGCGCCACCATCCCACCATGCAGGACTGTCCTGGCAAGGAAGGGTTCCCATTGCTCCAGCACCTCCCCATGGAGAAGAACCAGTTTCCCCAACAGCACAGCCCTCTACAAGCCTGGAGGGCTAATGGGCACAAGTTTCCTGGCATTTGGTGCTGAAGAAAAAACAAAACAAACTTCCTACCAATGCTCTATCACTAGTGACTCACAGGTTGAGGTTTGGTTTCTCAGTTGTTTGCCCTTTATGCACCCCCCCTTCCATGTGACCACACTTTATCTCTCGGAGGAGCCCAGGGTGGCCCCCCAGCCCTGCAGGTCCCATGTTGATTGCGGGGGGGCCTCTCTCTGAAGAGTTAGGTGTGATGCAGCACAGCTCCAAGGCAGAATACCGTATGTTCAAGTGCAAGGGAAAAAATGGTGGTGGGCAGGGCCAGGAGCTTGCTCTTGTATCAAGAAGCGTGCTGAGGCATGGGTGCCAAGGTCCCTGTGCACATAGAGGCAGAGGATGCCGAAGGGGGGAAAGCCTGGTTGAGGGCCTTCTTCCCGTAAAAGAGCAGCACGAGCCTCACACCTCCTCAGACACTCAGCATTTGCCCACCCCTTTTCCACCACTGTCTTGCACAGGGCTCTTTCGTGCAAGCAGCGTCTGCACTCAGCAGCAGAGTCTAGTTTTACTTGCACTCATCGCTCCGCCTTGGCCGCGCTGCTGCAGGCCACACAAGCCCTCCTGCGACCAAAGTCCGCAGCCGTGCTGTGCTTTCAACTTGTGTTGACTTGGCTGCTTCTGGAACAGCCTCACCCTCAACCCCATCATTCAAGATGGCCCATGGCGTATGGTATGCAAGATTAAAGCAGGTATACAAGTCTCATCCCAGGATCAAGCCCAAGCTGTCAGGACACCTTCCGGTTTTCAGAACGTTTCAAGGGGTTGCACTGCCAAGAGCTGTGGTTGTTTGCATGGAACAGACGTGTTCAGTTTTTCCATAATAAATGTACAAAGCTTTCCTCGAGAGCCTGATGCACATCTACACTCTTTTTCTAGAGCAATCCTAAGAGGGCTTTTGATAAAGGGAAAAGATGAGAGAGACAGGCTTTCGGATACCCTTTCCTCTGCTACAATTAAGCTACTTATATCTTTCAATGTCTGTGATGGACCTGCAGGGTCATTAGAGGCTTTCCTAGAGTCCTGCAATCACTGCTGTCTTCGTGAAAATAAGGTCAAGTTCAAAAAGAGTCTTTTAAACTTACAAACGTGGTGCAGATAACCTTTTGACTTCTTGCTAAAACTTAGGGGCTGGAAGTTCACCGGCTACACTAATGCCAGTAAAGAATAGATCTCTCTGTTATCCAGAAATTGAATTTTGTGGTTTTAAAAAGGAAAAGCATCTTTGATGATCAGAGCTAAAGCAATAAATACCAGTGGCTAGATGCTAGATCCAAAATGTTCTTATTTTTGGAACGGGAGGTAAATGTACACTTCAGTTTCTTAGACACATACAAGAAAGGGCGTTGGCAACACAAGCTTTGTGCGTCTTTCACACACCGCTGTATATCCTTCAAACTGATCCAAGATGCTGCACTGGAAACGAAAGCGAGCAAAACACTGCACTTGCGCTGTAAGTAAAGATGTTCGGTTCCTGGTGACGACAAGCACGGGTTAACTTCAGCGGAGCTCTTATCCTCTATCTGTAATCATGGCCACTGGGGGAAAATACATCAACCGGCCCCAGACTCTTATTAAAAGTTGCACCATTTAAACCTACACAGTGGGAGAGAAGTATCCAGTTTCAGTGCAATCTGGCCGCATGTTATCATTATGCTGTTCAAATAAAAGTCAAAATGTCTCTTCAACAGAAATCCTGCCAGAAGCCCTTCTTTGCAGAAGTCGGCCACCATTCACAAGACCTCGGTTTTTAAGACTCTGCTGCTACGATGGATGGCTATTATCAAGTTGCCGTAAAGGCTGCGGGCGTCAGGACATTTGCAGAGCACAAGGAATTTTTGTGAGAAATTGAATACACGTATTTACAACAACGCAGCTCCAAATGGTCCAGCTCCCCGCTCTCAATTGTTCCCCTGCTAGGGACAATTGGCAGCACAACAAAAGCAACATCAGGCATGTTCGATTCAGTCCAGAGAAACCTCAAGACGTATTGAACGGTATCAAAAGAACCTTAAAGGGAAACGAGAGCGATGAAAAATTCATAAGGGAGAAAAACTCGAGGTTATTACAGCCCAGCAGGGCCAGCCAACACCATGTACCTCTGTGAATTCTGGAGCTGTTCAAACATCCTGAGGAATTCAGAGTTCCTCCAAGGCTTGTGATAAACTCTTTAACACGGTGAAACGAGAAGAGTGGGGACAGGGATCTGGAACAGCCCGACAAGGACAAGAACAGGAACTAAGTCCTGTGCTGCTGCCAGCACACGCAGAGCATCCCCTCGGGCCGGTACCCGTCCGTGTGTGCCCCTAGGGGCAGCTCCCATTCTCCGACTGGAAGTCCCTCGAAGCCCAATAATCAGGAAAACCAGCACTGAGGAAACAAATGACAGGAAAGCGCTGGCGTTTGGGCCTGCTTAGAAAGGGAGCCTTAACTGCTTGTGGTGGCCCTGCCAGCAGATGCAGCAAGTGAGGCTAATCTTCACAGGAGCTGTATTAACAGAGTTAATAAGGCTAGTTAAAAATGGCCCTGGCCCTCAGCTACGTGATCCTGGGGCAACTGCGAACAGACGGCGAGAACGAGTTGTGACAAAAACGCACGAGGAAGCCAAGAGGACCCGTGGCAGGAGACAACGTCGCGCTGGCAGAAGGACAAGGGAGGGATCCATCAGCCGCTATTCTGCAAAATGTCAGGAGCGAACGAGCAAGCTGTCTGCGTTTGCAAGGCGGATGCCCTATGGCTGGAGTAAAGGGTGTGCCAGCCACTTAGCCAGCATTTGTTCCTGTCCTCGGAGATTCGCCGTCTACCATACTAAGCCATTCTGTGCACGAAAACCAGAGATGAGCTTGCCAATTAGGTCCCTCCCACCCCAAAACTTACAGCGTATGAGAAAACACAACCAGGGCTGGTCTGTGACTCCACTGAAGTCAATGGAGCTATCCTGGGGATGGAAATACAGCAGGGTTCCTGCCCAAATCAGCATACCACCTGTGGTTTCCACCTTCCAACCCTGACCTAAAACCCATGACGTGATCACAGCACTGGGCCCAAGTGTAAGCCCAGAAAGCCAACGGGAGCTGCACAGATTGAGTAGAGACATCCCAGGAGCAAGACTGATGGACCCAACTATGCAAGCTCTTGCTCAGCACTTTCAAAGGCTTTTATGGGAGGAAAGGGACAAATTCTGCCCACCAGAGCAAGGCTCTGCACACGGCACCCTAAAATACCTTTTGTGCACACTCGAAACACTCAAGAACACACTTGTCACCCTTACATGAGAACATCCCCATTCACTACCCCTGTGAAACAGTGCCTGTAGCTCACAGACCATTTCTCACCCACCCTTCTGTCTCAAGGCAGAAGTCTACCAGAGAACAAGCGTGTACGTGCCATGCATGCTAGAAGATGCATCCCAGCATGGAGATGCTTCCTGAATTTTCTTCCTTTTCTGAGAAGTAAAATCACACCACAAACAATATTTTCATCCAGCAGCCAGGGCATGACAGTCTCTACTGGAGCCATCAGCTTCAACAGGCATTTGATTTGTTTTTCTCCCTGTTGTCACCAAGAAGCTCTCAGACAGACGCATCTATTTCATTCTGCTTTCCTGCTCACACCAGCAAGCTGGCTTCACGCAGCTCAATACAACAGCCCTTCTACTGTGAACATTAGCATCTGCCAACCTGAGAAGTCTCCAGGAGTGATGTTTGGCGAGTTAGTGGCCTCTGTTTCAGTGTAAGACAACGTGGAATCTGATAGATCTGGAAAATAAAAGAAGAGCATTTAGCACGTTTGCATCACAAGCACCGTCTGAGCACTCAGGGCTCCACCAGCCCACATCACCTGCCAGATGCCTACCGAGGAGGAACCATGCACCCCAGGCAGGAAGCAGGCACTCAACTTTCCTTCTCTGACGTGCAAAATGTAAAGTTCCAACTGCTTTGACCACAAAAATAACTGCAGCTCAATGAATCAAACAAGTAGGAACTTGGTGCTTACTGGATAAGGTTATGTTAAGCCTCCAAACAATTCATGGTTACTATCCTTAATTATCACCATTAAAATTCTTGAAGCTGTTTATTCTTGCTTCCTTCCTTCCTTCCTCTTTGCTGAAGCTAAGGAAACTTTGTTTTAACAAGTTAAGAGCCGTTGTTATTCCCTCTTTCTCATTAAGTGCTCAACTGTTTGCTCACAGATTAACCATCATTTTTGCAAGCAAGCAAAGCCATGAATCTCCCTGAATCGCTGGCCGTTGTGTTAATAAATTCACACATCACTCACGATTTTCCCCTGCCTGTAGCACGCGCAGCTTCTGAAGGGAGTAGGTATGGGGCTCGGGTTTTTTCTACATCTAACAGGCGGTCCCGCAGCCACATGTTGTCTTTTCTAGGACACTCTGAACCCCTCTGGGGTGACCCACCATCAGTGAAGAGCACCGTGCTCAACTGTAAAAGGCAGTGCGGACTGTTTAGGCTGTGCCTTAAAGAGCCCCCTGGCTCAGAGGAAAATCAGGGGATACAAATTACACCCCCTGCACAATGCGCGAGGACTCAGGAACCTGTGGCGCACAATTTCTTCCCTCATTTTGCTGACTTTGGGTCTTAGCTATTTGCTGCTGGTCTCTCACATCAGCTGGCCCTTCCCACCTGCTCCAGGAGAGCGCCAGCATGCAAGTCCTGCGCACCTGTACCCCAGGGCTCAAGACCAGGAAGGGGGATTTATTTCCTGCGAGGCCTTTGCATGGGTGCTGTCTACAAATGACAACCCAGGCTCTTGTGTTTTGCTGCTGTGCTTTTTTTTTTTTTAACGAAAAGTATCAAGGGCCCAACCCTGTAAACTTAACCCCATACTTTGGACCTGACCTGACCTTCCTTAGTCCCCCCCACAATCTCCCACTCTCGTGTCCTCTGGGACAGGACCTTCTCTACCTCTATCTAGGCCCTTAACGTTACGCATGTGCCAAGCTGCTTTTTTTTTTTTTTTTACTGTAAAAAAACATATTTGTCACCTACCTCCCCCTTCCCTTGGTGACCCTCTTTGCTCTCTTCCTCTTTTGTAAACCAGAACCACTGACCAAACAGAAGAGCAAAGTGCTATTCAGTGTGCTGGAAACTGGCACAAAATAACCCCCTGCTTACAGAGAAGTATCAAAACGGACGCATCTAATTGCTCCCCTCCGAGGTGCACGGCACCGCCCATTTACCTGGAGGGGCGCTGAGCACCACGAAGGCAAATGCAGGATTTGGCACTGTGTCTACTGAGGGTTATTTTAAATTTTTTCAAAGATAATATATATTTTGGAAGACAGACTCAGCTGAATTTTGCCAGTTTTAAAGTGGGCCGCGTTGTATGCCAAGCCTACTTGACCAAGCTCCTTTCGGCGATATTTTACAAAGTCATAATAATTCACAGGGAAAAGCGAGATTTCCTTAAAATGTTTTACAGGATGGAGCTGAAAGGGCCTGTGTCTGAGTTGAATAAACATTACAATAAATAATAGTTAGCTCTTCCACTCTGGCTCTTCATCTAGAAATCCTTCCAGCAACTCATAAAAGGTAAGTATCATTGTTCTCATTTTACACAGAGACACATGCCTGGGGTCAAAGAGCAGGTCACTGGCCGAGCCGGGAAGAGAAGCCAGGAGTTGCATCTCCCATCCTACCCTGACGTCCAGTGTAAAATGTCAGGTATGAAAATCACTGCAGCTTCATTCAAAATACAACTATCAAGAGATTACCCTGGAAAACATGCCAGTAGCACAAAAAGTGCATTATAAGATCAAGCCTGCGGTAGTTAGGATAGGATAAAACCACATGACTCATTTGATATTTGTTCCTTGACTCCCTACAACTGGTCAACTGCTGCTGGTTCAGTAATCAGAAGCCCAGGCCTCAAGATTCGGGCATGTGCTTTATGCTCTACAGTGGACATGTCTCCACTAGGAGATAATACAAAATATTTGTTGTGAACAAGGAAGAAAGACTGCCATGAGTGCTTGTAAAGAGGAAATACGTACCCAGTGGCTTTTGCTCATCATTAGGAGACAGCCGAGAATAAGGAGGTGGAGGAGACTCTGGAGGAACAAAACCTTGTATTAGTGCTTTATATCAGGTAAAAAAGTCAAGCCCTCAAGTTTTCCCTCCTAAGCAATAACAAGTCAAGGTCAAATAAATCCCTAGTGAGAACACGGAGGAAACGTTGCGTGGAAATAACCCTAGGCCTTCAAATCTCCAAAAGCCACTGGTTATTTTGAAAACCCACCTTTAACAGGGCTGGGGTTTTAGAAAGTGCCAAGCGCAGGCCTTCTGCAAAAGAGGCCCCTTGAAAGAGTCTCCGGTTGGACATCCCAAAACCAGGGGGGCCCAAAAATCACAGGTCACTTTTGAAAAGCTTGGCTTTTACTTTCTGGTCACGTGTTTAATATAAGCCCATTTAAAGCATACCCATGGATTTAACAAGCGTTCCCTGCACAGCATGCTACAGAGCCTGAAAAACTGCACAGCACCAATAAAAAGGCCCTGTTCCCAGGACATAAAGCATCACAGGCCGGGCTGACTGCAGCCTCGCCAGCGACAATCCCCAATCCCGGGACCCTGCTAGCTAGAGTGGAGGGCCTCCTACACTCGCCTGGGCCCCATCTTTTAAATCCTGCAATGACCCCAACAGTCATATGCTTAAAGTTAAGCATGTGCTTAAAGACAGCCCTGATCAAAGCCCCCTACGGAGCTTGTGGACTACCCAGGGGTGGAAGAGCTAATCGAGCAAACGGCCTAGCCCTTTACCACTTAACGGCACAGGCTGTCTTCATTTTACGCTATTATAGAAATGAGTTTTTTAAAATGCAACATTCTAGAAAAACCAAAAACAAGTGTTACTGGGAACTCGTATCCTGGCATCACCAGCAATTCCCAATTCAAGATCTGCTTAAAACTCAGCGGCGCCATGTGCCCCTGCACTGCCGAAAGGAACGTGTGGTCTCCCGGTCCCCCCTCCCGGACCTGGCAGCAAGCTGCTGCGACGGTAGAAAGCTAGGCTGACCTGTGGCGTTACTTTATTATGACTTTAAAACTTCCCCCCGGGGCTAGTTTTCCCCTGGGGCCGCAGTCCCTTCCCACTCTCAGAAAGGATCTTGCAATGTTCATGGGGGCTTATAGCAGAACAAGAGCACGCGATGCTCCTGCTCCCTCCCAGCACGCAGACTCCACTCCACGCAGCCAAGGTGCCTTTTCAGAAGCATTTCAGAGCTTCAAAGGAAAAGATTTCAAAAAAGGAGCCAACAACGTGAACTGGATCTAACGGCATCACCTGCGTGTGCAAAACATGACCTGTCCTTGCTTCAGACTCCCTCCCTCCCACCCCAGAGAGCTTTTTCACACCACGTAGCCGATTTCATGACAAACGTGAACGGACAACGGTCCGCGCGCAGGGAACCAACACACGAGCGGGCAGGGCAGCAAACCCACTGGACGCAGCATCAGGGCCAGATCCTGCTCTGACTGAGCCGTCTCTCCCCCACCCAGCCTCGTCAGGGAGAGCAAAACAGGTGGGACCCACAGCAAATTTGCAATATAAAAATTGTATCTGGAGCTGGAGCCGCTCCTTTGAGCCCGAGCCGGCTGGGCCCCATGTGTCTATCAGAAAGCCGGGGGAGCC
>NW_017728911.1:38139925-38143572 GCF_001723895.1 Crocodylus porosus | reverse complement strand
GAAAAGGAGAGAAATCCCAGCCTAGGCCCGCTCTCCCCTGTAACTTTTGCTGGAGGACTTCGCGTCGCCCCAAGACTCGTCAGTGAGCCGTGGTAGCGATGGTCCTCGCATGGAGGGATTGCTGACGGCCAGGACGACGAGTTCCCCATCACGCTGAATTGAATTGGAATTGGTGGCCAACCCCTTGGGGAGGAGGTTTCCGATGCTGCAGACCTGCTGCTTATTAAATTTTATCTTTGCTGTGTCGAGTCGGCCGTGTTTCAAACCCGGGGCAGAGGTTGCTGCTCTGAGATGAGCGGGAGCGAGCACCTGCCTGAGCGATGCTGCCAGCGTAACTCCTAACAGCACTAGGAAGGGGCTCAGGCAGGAGGGATGAAAGGTCGCTCTTTGGGAACACAAGAACAGGCAAATCTCGCCAAACTTCTTGACTGCAGTGCAGCTAGTAAAATACTTCCCCGTGTAGCATCTTGCTGTGCTTTCGTGTGTTCAATTCCCCTTTCCCTGCTCAGCCTCTCAGAGCAAAACAGGGCCATTTTGCAACCACGAACGGGGGCATTTTTGACACGCACGTGCCTCGTGAAAGAATCCTCTAGGAATTTGGCTCAACTGATCAGAGATAAGGAAAATGAAAAATGAGCTGATCAGCTGGTATGGGGGAGCTGGAAAATATCAGTAATAAATACAAAATAAATATGTCCACCATTTCTCCCCAGATCTCAACCAGGGAGCTGAACCAGTCAGGAAAAGAATGACAATGACATTTCAAATTCAAAAATAAAAAGCACGTGGAGGGAATTAAAATGTTCAGCGACTTCCTTCTTCTTCCTTTTTCTGACCAACTCTCTCCAACATCACGCTTACATGCACGTGTGTGTGTGTGTGTGTACACACACCTTCCCCCCCACACACACACATATAGGTGGAGTCACTCATATATGGTTGTTGCTCCCTCAACTGGAAGGCCATCGGGCGTTCGGTCGCTGTTGTGCTGACCTTAGTTGTGGATTTGCCTGCTTTTGTTCCCACGTAGCAGCGTGAGCCATGAGCAGGCTGTCATCTTCCACCCCGGGGGCAATGCTGATCAAACCACGGACCACAGAACAACACTCTGCCCTCTAAACCTTAAATTGGACTTATAATCATTGCTCTGAGTCAGCCATAGAAAGAAGACTCTGATATATATATATTATATATACATATCTTACGTCATATAACAAATATGTATATAAAAGATATATATACCTATTTCTTGAGGAGAAATCTTACAGATGGAGATATACATACGATTATATGAGCTATATATAGATATATATAGCTATCTATATAGATATATATAGCTCATATAATCATACGTATAAGATTTCGAATATGGATCTGCAAGTATCCGTTCAATAGATCTGTAATATATAGAGTCACATATATGATTGCTCCTCAAGACCTGGCCTAAACAGAGTTTCGCTAGCTTAGCTGAAGGTGTGATTTTAAACCAGTTTTGTTAAATCAGTGCAGTGTGGTGGAGGTGCTCTTAACTGACTTAACTCTGCCCCCTGGCCGTTTAGTCTCTGTGCTGTAATCTCTTTTTAAACTAGTACAAGTATGTCCACTCAGAGGTTTGCACCAGTTTAAATTCTCGGGTAAACAAGCCCTTTGACTTCGGATCTGACTTCTGCCCCAGTCCAGATCAGCCCAAATGTATTGACCTTTAGGACAAGCTGCAAAGCACATTTTTTAAAATAATGGATCACTGGGGAGGCATCAAGGGGGTGGTGTTTCCTTTGGGAAGTGTAGGAACGGGGTTTTGGGGATGTGGGTTTGCCGGCTGGCTGGCTCTGCGCTGGGCGGGTCTTGCTGTTTGCGTTTTATGGCTATGGGTTGTACAATCCATGGATGGCAGGGGGTCTTGAACTTGGACCACGAGCCTTCCTCAGTTCTTAATTAATCATAACGTGTGTCTATTTGTACTACTGTCGCTACACCCAGGCAAACGTCCAGCATGCCTGGGCTGCGCTGGGTAAGCACTGAGCATTTGCCTTGTAGTTTAAACAGTACGTACAGCCCCAGCGTAGACAGGACCTCACAGCCAACGGTGACACCGCTCTGCTTCATTTCAGCTGCGCCCATCTACACGAGGGCTCGGGTAGGTGCCGCGGCCTCCTGCATCGCTTCCGTGGCAGAAGATAAAAGCTATGTTCAGACGCATCCTCTGGCTGTTTTCTGTGACATCCCCAGCTACAAAGAGTCTTTCTTTTCAGTTTCCATTTGATCCACTGACGGGCTTGAGAAAGCCAACTGATTCTGAGTAGGGAGCAGAATTAAAATGTCGGGCGGCAATACTTGCAGGTCCGTATGAGAAGCGACCTGTGTACGGAGGGGAGCGGGCACTGCAGTTGACAACTCACTGCGCCAGCTCTATATCCATTTTTCTATTGGTGAACGTTACACCAAATTCTAGCTACATTTCTCCTTCCGGCAGTCAGTAAGAAGCCAGAGCCCCTTTCCACATGCGAGCACCGGGAATGGCCTCTCTGCTCATAAATTTATGGAAGCGGGGAGCAGGTTCGCTGAGGCACACCGCTTTCTCCTGGAACCACGCTCCAAAGGGCTGTCAGGGCAGAACAGCGGATTAGCTGACTTCTTCAATACTGTTCCCACTAAATCCATCGGGATTTATTCAGAAATCTGGTTGGGAGGTAATCGCACTTGAATGTTGACTTAATACAGTATGCACAGTAATATTTTCATATGACAAATGATTATACTGCAATAAGTGCATGCTCATTAGGGTTCTGCATAACAACAACACTTTGCTTTCCTATGATATGCCAAAGCAATTTAAAAAGGAAGCCAGGTAAATATTAGACAGGCAAATATTATGAGCCTCATTTGACTATAGCAACAAAGACAAAGGTTGCGGCGAGAACTGGCTTCAGAGATGGAAGCAAAAAATCAGGGCTTCCTGAACTCCAGGCCTGTGGCGAGGCCAGGCCAGATCCCAGGCGACTCAGACTTCGCACGCTGTCCTAAGTCAGCCGCCGATGACTTCCAATGCTTTGTAAAAAATCTGCACCTCTTCACAGATCAGATGTGCCCCAACGATGCATGCAGCCAACCCTCTTCTTTCTAATATCAGATCTGCAAGCTGCAACCCAAATTAGAATATGTCGCAAATATGCAGTTACCAGTATTTAAATATAAAAACCTGAAATACCGCATCATTTTAGCAAAGGATATGTTATTATTTTAGCAAGCCAACAGACTATATAATCACCCTGCACTCGGTATGGCACGCAGAACAATGGAGCCTTCATGCTTAGAATGCAGGCTGCTATCACTGTAAGCATAGGTATGCAATATAGAAGTCCTAATTTGACTAAAAGTGCCATCCATTTCATTTTTTTCAACAAGACCACATTGTTTCGTGCCCTAACATGGGACAAGAAAAACAGAGAACTCAATTGTACTTGTCATAATGCACACGTAATTTATAATAATGTTGGTTATTAAAGGATTTTTAGTAATTAACGGCGGTGTGCTATTTCACTGCGTTGGGTTTTTTTTTTTTTGGCCTGTTATAATGGCAAACATTCTTGCAAGATGCTCTTGAACTTGTTCTATAGGTCTCAGACTAAAAGCGTAGAAGTTGTTGA
>NW_017728911.1:38123969-38139825 GCF_001723895.1 Crocodylus porosus | reverse complement strand
GTTACACCAAATTCTAGCTACATTTCTCCTTCCGGCAGTCAGTAAGAAGCCAGAGCCCCTTTCCACATGCGAGCACCGGGAATGGCCTCTCTGCTCATAAATTTATGGAAGCGGGGAGCAGGTTCGCTGAGGCACACCGCTTTCTCCCGGAACCACGCTCCAAAGGGCTGTCAGGGCAGAACAGCGGATTAGCTGACTTCTTCAATACTGTTCCCACTAAATCCATCGGGATTTATTCAGAAATCTGGTTGGGAGGTAATCGCACTTGAATGTTGACTTAATACAGTATGCACAGTAATATTTTCATATGACAAATGATTATACTGCAATAAGTGCATGCTCATTAGGGTTCTGCATAACAACAACACTTTGCTTTCCTATGATATGCCAAAGCAATTTAAAAAGGAAGCCAGGTAAATATTAGACAGGCAAATATTATGAGCCTCATTTGACTATAGCAACAAAGACAAAGGTTGCGGCGAGAACTGGCTTCAGAGATGGAAGCAAAAAATCAGGGCTTCCTGAACTCCAGGCCTGTGGCGAGGCCAGGCCAGATCCCAGGCGACTCAGACTTCGCACGCTGTCCTAAGTCAGCCGCCGATGACTTCCAATGCTTTGTAAAAAATCTGCACCTCTTCACAGATCAGATGTGCCCCAACGATGCATGCAGCCAACCCTCTTCTTTCTAATATCAGATCTGCAAGCTGCAACCCAAATTAGAATATGTCGCAAATATGCAGTTACCAGTATTTAAATATAAAAACCTGAAATACCGCATCATTTTAGCAAAGGATATGTTATTATTTTAGCAAGCCAACAGACTATATAATCACCCTGCACTCGGTATGGCACGCAGAACAATGGAGCCTTCATGCTTAGAATGCAGGCTGCTATCACTGTAAGCATAGGTATGCAATATAGAAGTCCTAATTTGACTAAAAGTGCCATCCATTTCATTTTTTTCAACAAGACCACATTGTTTCGTGCCCTAACATGGGACAAGAAAAACAGAGAACTCAATTGTACTTGTCATAATGCACACGTAATTTATAATAATGTTGGTTATTAAAGGATTTTTAGTAATTAACGGCGGTGTGCTATTTCACTGCGTTGGGTTTTTTTTTTTTGGCCTGTTATAATGGCAAACATTCTTGCAAGATGCTCTTGAACTTGTTCTATAGGTCTCAGACTAAAAGCGTAGAAGTTGTTGAAAGTTTGCCAGCATTACCTAAGATTGATCGTATGAGTACTGTACAAAGCCAAGTCCTCCCAGGCTTAGACAGAATATTGGTAGCTACACAGGCAGCGGGGAAAAACGCCCTGCTTCTATGGGCCGAGAAGAGCCAGAAGGCAGATGGAGAGAGGAGGGGGCAGGTAACACAGCGCACAGCACTGCAGCAGTCTCCACACCAGCAGAAGCAGGAACAGCAGCCCGCACCTGCACACGGGGACTGCATGTGATATTTTGTACATGAAAGAAAAATAATCCTACCGTTTCCCCAAATTTTGCACCTTTAGAAAGTTGCTACATCAAGCCACGATGCAGCAGAAGTGGTATCTTTAATATCTAAATCATTCTAAAAACATATTTTGGTCTGTTTTTTGTCATACTGCATTGTCCGCGAGACTGAACTGAGATGGTGCACTGGATTTGGTGCTGTTCGCATATGTAGTTAGAGGGATCCGCTGCCTCGGTTATTGCCTGAACAGACAAGATGGGCGAAGGGTAGGAGAAAGGAAAGGTTATTATCCTCCAGTTGTGCACGCTGAACTGCAACATGGAATGAAAGGGTCCAACAAAAGTGGGGCAAAGCCACACCGCGTCTACTGGGTAGATGGGAATAGCTGATGCCCTGTAACTTCACTCTAGCTCACCTCATGGGGATTTGCTGGTACGCCCGTACCCGGCATGACTAGCAGAGTTGGTCAGGCAAACTTAGACAAGAGCTACATTCTGGAGATACGGTTTCAGTGAAACTGAAACACCTCGTGAAATCGGGTGGATTTCACATTTTATTTCAGGAGAAAACCAGATGTTCCAACAACGCCAAAAACCACTCCGTTCCAGCTTTTCTTTTTTAACAAAATGCTTCAGCTGTCTATTCTGAAATAACTTCTCTTTTTTTTTCAAAACATTGTATGGGATGATATATATACACATAGCATGGTGCCATCTAATTCAGCATTTACAGAGCTGAAATCACAGCACAAGGGTTTTGCCTCCACAGACAAGTTCCAAATCTGAGAACCCTTGTCCTGTGGTTTCAGCTCTGTAAATGCTGTATTAGATGGCACCATGCTATGTGTATATATATCATCCCATACGACGTTTTGAAAAAAAAAAAGAAGTTATTTCAGAATAGAAGGCTGAAGCATTTTGTTAAAAAAGAAAAGCTGGAAGGGAGGATCTCAGGATTTGGAAATCTAGCTTTCCTGGTTTCCAGATCCTGAGATCCTCCGCGTGCTGCAACTTCCCCTCGTGACTCCCACTAAGTCCTGTAGGAAGTTGACGGCAGAGACCAAGCCTGAACCCAGATCTCCTAAGTGCTGGTCTAATGCTTTAAACATCCAGACACTTCATGGAAAATGTGGACACCTGCTCCATAAATGGAGAATCGAAGAGGGTCCGGGTTGCGATTGTTTTTTCAGCCCCTACAACACATTGTGAACAGCTGCCCAATTCAACCATTTAATGGCCATCTAAAATCAATCCATGAAGCTACCCCTAAAGCAGTTGAATGGTTATCCTATGAATGTAATCCTAAAATGTCACACAAAAGAAGAAGAGCACACCTACCGCAAGAGATAGGGGGATGGCCCATGCAGGATGACAAGCTGCCAGTTGGTACCGACTGGAGTATGTCTTTCCTGTGCATGTTACCTTTGAGCGAGAACAGACGCCTAAAAGGGATCACCTGTGCTAACAAGATCAGGCCCTTCAGATCACACCTACCATGAGGATTAGTCCAGAAAGGTCCACAGGAACATTGCCCCCAGCACACGAGAGCCACAAGCACCTCAGCATGAGGACAACACAGAGACCAACAGGGTTGGGAGAAGGGGATGCCAGCTCCATGGATGGCTTCCCTGAGAGGGCAAATGGGCCTTGTTGGGTCTGGGTGGTGGGAGAGGAAGGAAAGTGCTGCAGGGAGTTCAGCTCCCTGCTCCGCCCCAGGCCCAACCAGCAACCTAGGACATGTCACCTTGTCGCTCTCCGTTTCGCACAGGCGCAGCGGCACTGCTTCCCTGCCCCACTGGGCTCTCGTGAGGCTGCAGCTACGTAGACCGCAGTGTGCCCCTGCCTGACAGGACACCACAACCAGCACACCCACTCAGCACTGCATTGCAAGGGCCTCAAACAAGTGATTATCAGAAGCCCCCTCCGCTTTATCTGGGACCCCCTCTCCCCTTTGGCCATGTGGGAAAGGCAGGGCATGACATGACTTGATCTGGGAAAATAACTGATTTATCAGCTCGCGGCCCCAGCTGTTTTGTTTTGGTTTGTTTTCGTTTAAATCCACCCAATTTTTTCGTTGACAAATCAAAAATTAAGAAAATGTATTTTGGATCAAACGCAAACATTTCTCAATCTGACACAGTTCTTTGGGTGGATCTGGTATGTTGTATTAAACTACCTGAAATAGTTGGAACATTTTTTTCTTAGCAAGCTTTCAGGTTTAAAAAGCCTTCATCAAGCTGAGGAAGCATCTGCCGTTGGTGTTTCAGATTAAGAGCAAATTCAGATTAAGAATTTCTGAATCTGAAGCATTTCTTTCCTTTTCACATTTCACAACTTTCACAAAAAAAGAAAAAAGAAGTCAAATCACAACAAATTGTCAAACCGAGAGTCATTTTTGATCTTGAAAGGACTTCACGTGATGAAAGGCTACACCACCTGTGTCATTTGGAAAACAGTCAGAATGAAAAGTTTCAAACACTCTGAATTATTTGTGTTTTCAAGCAATGCAACCTACAAAACGTTTCCGCCTGCCAGCACCTGGACTCTGGGTCCGGGCAGACTCAGGGGGCATGCGTGGTACAGCCAAAGTTGGAGGGGTCCACAACCGCTTGCCCTGTTCCTGCATCCGCTGCTGTACGGGGTGACAAAGTTAGGGCCAGAGGCTCTGGGGGTGTCCCCCCGGCGTGCCCATGACCGGCAGAGAGCAGGACGCTGAGCGAAGAGAAGAGTGAATGGAAACTCCACCAGACAAACCTTGCCCGAGTTTCCAGGTCTGCCTAGGCTCTTCCCACGGGTCTCCGTCCGCCGTGGGTGGAGACGAGCTGACCCTGTGCTCTGGTTATTAAGCACTACAGCCTCAGGGGTCGATGGCAAGCCAAGCTCTTCCAAGGAAAGCTGGTTAGGGATTTTTTCGGCAAGAATGGCTTTGCATCAGAAAACATAGATTAGTCAAAATAGAAACTTGTCGTGGGAACGTACCAGGGTCTGTGAAACTAGAATTGGGAAAAGTTTTCCTTCAACAGCACAGCCAACCGCCTTCGGGTCAGGGCACATGGCTGGGATGTGCGAGTGGCCCTTTGCTGTCTGATTGAACCCCAAAAACTGGACCTGGGTCTCCCACATCTCAGGTGTGTGCTCAGACCACCAGTTTGGGGTGGGTCCCTCTCAGTTCCTCTGTCTGGAGCTGTCCCAGGCTGAATAAATAATTCAGTATTCATCTCAACCAGAGACAAGCTGACTGATGCTAGGCCTAGTGGCTCAGGGCACTTACCTGGGCTCTGGGAAGCCCAGGTCCAACTCTTTGGTCTGGATCAGGCTAGGCAAGGTGTCCGACCCCCGCAGCCGAGTGCCATAAATGTTGGGCTCTCGCTTCCACTTTCACCCCAAAACACCCTCAAAAGTGCTTGGTTTTGCCCCAGGGCAGAATGGGACAAATACTGAAACCTCAAAAGATTTTGTGGGAAAGGAGAACTATTTCTCCCCTGCATTAATCCCAAGCCTCAGTGGTAGGCAAAGATGATTTTTCTGAATATGTGATGTACGTCCTTCTCCCATCCTTTCCCCTGCTTCACTGCTTCTCCTTGCTTTTTCTCCATGCTCTCTTTCCTCCTTTGTACCATTAGGGCAATTTTCCAGCACTCCAGAAATGACCAGCACTGTTCAGCGCATATTTGTGGGCAGCAGAAGAAAAACAACGGAGACTCCATGCAGACAGCACAGAGCAAAGAATAAGGTCCAGCGTCTGGCGCACGGTTTCCTCAAGCATCTCAGACTGTGACTTTCTCACAGCACCGCCTAAAGACCCTTGGTAACCCCGCCGTCCCACGGTGCGAGTCCAGAAAGCAGCCGGGGACAATGGTCCCTCACCACCAGTGGCTACAACAAAACCCATTTCCCCACCCTTCCTTGGGAAATAAAACAATTGGAAATACATCCTTCCTAGTCGCATTTGAGGAACACGAATTCCCACAAGTAGGTTGTTTGGTATCATCCAGAAGGGTGCACCTTAACACATGCAAACAGCTCAGGCTGATTGATAGGGAAGAGAGACCACACTTCCAACATCATCCCAGCAACAGAAATGGCTGAAATCCTCCAAGATCTGAAGTTAGGCTTCCCATCCTGCTCTAAACCCAACCCATGGGGCAGCCAGAACGAAAGCAAAAAAATCGCAGCAAAACTGGAGTGTAAGGATTACAGACCTCTTAGGAGATTATTTAAAATCCATTTGCCTCCAATGTTCCCTGTACGTGATGTTGAAACTGCCATGATGCGCACCAGAGGAGACAAGGACTTGGCTCGTTCTTAGGTTTTCGGTCAGCTGCAGGATACAGCGAAGTGCGAACCCAGCACGATCTGAGCCCATCTAACAGTTCCTGGCAGCACAGGAAGCGAAAGCAACAGCACACTAAAGGACCGGATCACTTCTCACAGGCATACACAACCACCTAGTGTTGGAAAACCACAAGGAACTGCACCGGCACAGAGCTTGATGAAGGCTCCCTTAAGTACAGCCGGGACTTTGCTTGCCCGTTGATGCTAGGTGCGGTACAGCGCTCTAAAACAGAGACGGGCACCGCAGGATCACGGGTTAGTCAGCCTTGCCTGCAGTTAGCCTGCACTTCTGTGCTTCTCTGCATTTCAAGCCGGAGACAATTTGGACTGAACGCGCACACATCAGCCAGGCACAAGTCGAAGCGACGTGGACTGAACCCAAACCAAACTTCACGTGACGTGTGACACATTTCAGGTCAATACCTTTCCCCTGCATTTCAGAGGCTGCTAAGCTCCCCCATGTTGGTCTGAACCAGAAGCGGGAGTGCTGCCGTTTTGCATGAGATGGTCTGTCCGATCAGGCAGACGCAGGAGGTTGGATAAGCTTTGGTGAAGAATCCAGAGTCGGCAACCTGCCCCAACCAAACCTCCAAACCCTCTGAAGTTTTCCTGCCAAAACCTGTGACCTTCATCAGAGTAGCCAAGGGCCTTCGATATCCCTTTAATATTCCCATAGCAGTCCAGTCAAGCAAAATATTGCTACGGGTTTCCCTCCATTTATGCGGGTTCGAGTTATGTGAATTCGCTCTTATGCGATGACCCTTTTTATACCTAGAATATGTTATGTGTGAGCTAAATTCACTGTTATGCAATCGGCATAGGTGCGCCCCCCTCCCCCAGCAGGTAAGTCTGTGAGTTTGGGGAGGGGAGGGGAAAGGGCCATGGGGCTGGGGCCCCACTCACCACAGCCCCTGCTGCAGCTGCTCTGTGAGCCACCAGCCCCAGCCTGCTCTCATCCCACTGCAGCCTGCTGCCTGCCCCTGCTGCAGCCCCGGGAGCAGTGGACACCGCCTGCTTGCAGCCGCTGGGCTGCACTGCGCAGGGGGTTTGGTGCATGGTGCAGCCCAGTGGCTGCAGGCACCTGGCATCGGCCGCTCCCGGGGCTGCTTCAGCAGGGGCTGCAGTGACTGGGGAGAAGCGGAGCAGCGGGGTGAGCGGAGAGAAATGGGATGAGTGGGACTGCCGCCCACCCCGAGCGCCGCAAAGAGCCCAGTGCCGCCCCTGCTGCGGACACCGCCTGCGTGCAGCCACTGGGCTGCACCTCGCCCTTCTCCCCACCCCTTCCCTAGCCCCAGCCTCGCGCCATCCCTCTCACCGCCGCCATATCGGTTCATTGTAAACTGGGTTCACTTTATGCAAATTCGATTTATTCCCTGGGAACGCATCTACCGCATCAATTCAGGGGAACCGCTATTGTCCTTTTATTTTATTCATATGTGGGGAATTGGGGCCCAAAGAAATTGAGGCCGAGGCCCAATTTATGCATTTAGATCCCTGCCCTCAGTAGGCACCTAATTCCCATGGGCTTAACAGGACTTAGCACCTAAATGCCTCTGTGGACCTGCTTAAGGGACTTCCCACTGAGTTTCTGATCCATCAGGGAGCTGAACTCAAGTCTCCAAAGCTGCAGGCTACTGCTTGCTCCGCTGTTTCACCCTTCCTCCCGTCCAGGCAGCCTGAATTGATGCACGCTGTCTCCATGCTATTTATAAAGCAATGTGTGATCCGGCAGGACTGGCAAGCTCAGGGGATTCACAGTGGAACAAAGGGTGCCCTTTGCTTCCCGCCCTCCAGCTCCTATATCGCTGTGCTTGGCTGCCACCATCCGAGGGCTGCTCAGCGATGTCAAGCTGGTGGTTTTGGTCTGGTTTCCCGAGGCCTTAGAGCTCCCTTCTGACCCAGGAATATGCTGTGCCGGCCTCCCTGAGCTAAGAGCCTGACTCACTGCCTGCAAGTCCCCGATCCCGAGCTGCTCCTGTGGCGGTCACAGGCCACGTTAAATCTGGAACTGTTCAATGAAGCTGACATGTACGATGCTTTTGCAAATGTATGATGCTTTGCTCCCCTGCTCTCTCGTCCAGGGTTTTACTTTGCTTTCCCGGCAGTTAGAAGAGGCCTCGGAGCTGTACTCTTCCAAGAGCACCAAAGGCGGAGGTACGTGCTGACTTGCTGTCACGCTGCCTCCAGACTGGGGCTTTTGTGATTAGACACCGGCTTCTCCCACTTTTCATTCAGGTTGGCATCCGTGCCCACCAGACATTGCTGACTGCTGCAGCTGGATTCACACCAGTATTCCTACACCGGTCCGACGAATCCTTGCAGATTTCCCTGGTCTGCTGGGCCAGGCCTGCTGGTGACAGCCTCATATAAGGACACCTTGCGTGCTAACTTTGCCCCAGATACATCACCTCCGTTACAAGCAGATTAGCTTCAGCTCAGCAACTCTGACTTTTTGCAAAGCCATCCAGAGCCTCAGGTCAGATGTCACTCCCCCTTCCCCAGATCAAAACAGGGTCTATATAAACCTTAGGCCTCTTTATAGCATCAAAAATGTGTGGTATTCTCTGGCAAAACACCTCGGTTGCCAAACACAACCCAAGTGGCCTTGAGAGGGAGCAGCATCTCCCAAAGGAGTGCGGGTTGCTGCCTAGGCACGAACAAGGGCACTGTTTTTCTGAGGGCACCCACAAGAGCCCTGCTGAGGTATCCAGGGCGTTAAACTATTTGGCATCGTCTGTCCCTCCGGAGCCATCGCTGGAAAGCGCGATACTGTCACGGTCGGCCTCCACTGCCTGAGCCCACGGCACCGCCCGGCCCCTGCAGCGATACGGCTCCCTTCTCACTGTCTGCCACTGCGCGGGCGTGCCTCGCGGGCTGATCAAGCCTCTCCGGGTTGCATTCGGTAGCGCTGCAGAGGTTCAGCTCCGAGGGAGCTTTAGTTGCTCCTTTCTTCGGTTCTGATTATTGTGCTCTTTGATTTCTTGTGGCTCCTGGTAGTGGTGATGCTGTGGGACTGCTCCTGCCTTGCAGTGTCTGAAAGACTCCTCCAGCAGCAGTGACTAGTCCCCAGTGTCTCTACTTACCAGCTCCCCTCCCTGGGCCTGGGAAGCCCAACCATCGGAAAGGTACAATTCTCAGTGCCACCCCAGCTAGGGTGGAGCCGCGGTGGCTAGGATATTCTCTGCTTTACTGAGTCAGTGCATAACACAGGACTTTAGCCTCTGGAGCAGCCAGACTTGCACGAACATTTGCAGGCGATGAGTCAGTGCTCCGGGTTTTGCAGCATGGGCATGGCAGGGCTGCTCTGGGGAAGACCCAGCAAGCACTGGACCACAGGCTGGAACATCAGCCGCTCTTTCCTCATGAGCACGAGGTCTGAACCCTTTCAGTCTAAAGGGTCTCTGAGGTCTAGTGAGATGCCTTCACACCCTATGCGGTACCAGCCATGCTGCATGCACTTAATATGGGGCTACACGGTGATCCAACTGCACGGGTTATCTGCACCGAAGGGAGGGGAGCAGGAAGCAGGAGCCAAAACTTCGCCTCTCTTCCTCCAAGACAACCACTAGTGTGGCTATGGTGTGCACTAGGAGGAGGAGAGGAGCACATGCGACCCCCAGGAGGTGCTCCCACCCCCATGCTAACTTAAAGCAGCCAGCACTGCTAACAGTAGCAGCGGGACTTGGGTGTTAACCTGTGCTAGCAACCAAAGCCCAGGTCCCAGGCGCCTGAAGACTTTGAGCTCTAGCTGCTAGCACAAGATAAAGTCCATGCATCTGTGCCGTCGCTGCTCCGGCTCCCTGTGCTAGCCTGGGGACACAATACATCCACGGTTCATTTTCGGTGCAGTAAGGTGCAGGTTCCTGCTGTCTCAGGCACCCTTTCCACCAGGGAGATGCCCAGCCAGGCGGCTGCCACGGGCAGGAAGCCAGACCTGCCGAGCCTCCGAATACGTATCTCCAGCTCCATCCTCCTGCTCTTTGACTCTGGGATTTTAGACAGAGAAGTGGCCAGAATGGCTTTTGTTCTAACACGACAGCAGGAGCCAAGCGATATCACAGAAAACAGACCCCCTCTGTTCAAATAGGAAGGGAACAGCGTCCATGGGATGATCCATCCACCACCGACACCACCCGTAACAAACACGCAAGAGTTTGTCCTCTTTATCAGCATTTATTCAGCAGCCTGTTGAGACAGTCTGCCTTTCTGGAGCCTTTTCCAGGCAGATAACACTCTGCTGAAAATGCCCTTTCCTCTTTTTTTGGCACAGGCTTTGTGAATTGTCATTTCCAATCTGAACACGTGCTCCAGTTCACAAAAACATCCCGGCTTCTCACGGGCCACAAACCTCGGTAAGCAACGCGCTGGGTGACAGCCCAGGCCCACAGGAAAAACAATATGTGGTCACAAATTAACTTTAATTAACAAAGCTGCAGGGGCTAAAAAGGCAGTGGGACAGTACGAGAAGGAAGGCGAGGCTGCCCAAGGCACCAAACTGGACCTGAGAAAGGTCAGCTAGGAATGGCAGACTGTCCTTGGACATAGTTGGTTGCTCTTCTAGCTTGGATGGCGTTTGCTGGGAAGAGCTGGTCAGAGCCAACCTGGGCCAGCTTGTAAAACAAGATCATTTTTCTCCCTTGGAAAACACAAAGACAGGCAGACTGCGCTGCTGGGCTGTCCCGCTGCCAGAGATCTGCCGCCCCGAGCAATGTGTTGTGTTGCAGCAGCTCTGTGCTGAAGTGACCAGGGTCTGGTTCACTCCAGAGCAGACGCCAGTCACGCCAGTAAAGAGCCGCTCACCACATCTTTGGCAAATATTTTCCGCTGCGGTGCAGTGGCTGTCTTCAAGGGCAGCTCTGCTATTTCATAACCCTCTCCAGTAACAGCTCAGAGACAGCAGTGGAGACGTGCCACAAGATACCGGGAGCAGAAAGTCCCGGGCTGGGGAGGGTCACAGATGTGCAAGCGAATGCACTTCAGGAGGCTCATCCAGATGTGTGATGGAGAAGCCCCAGGTAGTTGGATGCTTCCCCAAATGGTATCTGCTGCAGCTTCAGACCTGGGATGTGAAACTCTTAAGAACAACCCCAAATCCCATCTCTTTTTCTATTCAAATAATAAACTTCTGATTTTTACCAAAATCTCCCCCCTTCTCCCTGAATTGTCACCCAGCTCTTCCCCGACCCATGGCTTCAGGCCAGGTGGAGGCTCTGCGGTGCTATCTTAGGAAGCAGAGCGGTGCGCAGAAGTGGGAAAGGATGGGTTTGGAGAGAAAGTACATTGACCCTGGCCTCAAAGTCTCCAGCACTCGGGGGAGTTATTCCCAGCTCATCATCCTTAAACACACCCCAGGGCCCAGGACTGTACAATGTACCATATGGGGAACACAACTGCTTCCTTGCCATCTGGCGACTTCAAAGAGGGACACTTGAGAAGTGATCGGGCGTGTATCTGTATCAATGAGCCCTGTGAGCAACAAAACAAGGAAACCCACAGGTTCCAGTCAAATCCAAGGTGTTCCAGGAATCGGCTCTGCTGAGAAGACAGGATGTGGTTCAGGAGTCTCTCCCCTCTCAGGAGACCTGTCTATCCTGTTGTCTGTGACATGCCAATGAAAAGAGAAACCCTCCTCAGAGCAGTCAGCCGGTTCCCAAGTGTCTCACTCATGAGAAAGCCACTGGGTTTGGAGCAAGAGCAACAGAAAGTGGGACTTCTTTCCTAAAACACGGTGAGTCGCAGAAATCTGCCCCCTGAGCTGGGTGGGAATGGCTGCTATTGCTGGAATAACTGAACATTTTCTAACAGGACAATGCAAAATGCCCCAGGTCCTGAGACGCGCTCCTATGCATGAAGGCTCTAGATTGTGGATTTCCAAGGCACTCGCCGCATTGAAGATCAATGCAAAAGGCACCAAACCTCCATGCTATGTGGTCCTCAGCTGGCGAATATTGGTATTGCTCCTGCCACCATCACTTTGCTGGTCTTTCACAGGTGATTATGTGAGGACAAGCACGAACGCCTGTGACCGAACGCCTGGAAACAGACCTTTCTGCAGCCTATGCAAAGGACTGTGTTCACCATCTTTCAGGAACAGATTGCACACGCCCCGCTGTACCAAATGCAAAGCACCAGAAATTTCTTGTACAGAAATGCCCAGAGAACTTGAAAGCTGGCCCCAAACTCTTCATTTTAGATTTTATTAAAAATACAAACAAACAAAAAATCCAATTAAAACAAATGCTGCTGTCTCTTTCCCCCTGACCCAGTAAAACATCTGGGAGGGAGGGCTTTCCCCAGCTCCATATGAGCTGTCAGGATCCTTGGTTCCCCATGGAGAGGCTGCAGCAGTTAATCCGAGATAAGACTTGCTATCAGGTTATGTGCTGTGCTCGGACGTGGGGCACTGACATGGAGCACACAGCTGGGTACCTGAGCTGGGTAAAAAGATACTTTAAACAAGACTGATGACTTATACCTCTTTATACTGGGGTGAATAAGTGGAGAGTGATTACACCCCGTTAGCAAACAGCAAAGCCACAGAAACAGAAATACAGAGAGGTGGGAAAGCCATCCCAGGGTAGGACCTCCCTGAATAGGTTGTCAAAGCCCAGTATCCTAGGATAACACAGCATAACAGAAGTGCTTGGTATTTCTATAGCACTTATCAACTGCACCCGGGACCATTGCTCTCACCACTGAAATGCATATAGCTCTGGAGTGGGGCGCTGCAGCCATTCAGCAGCGCATAACAGTTTGAGATAGGAAGAGTTTAGCTAAGGAGGCAATTGTCTTTGTTGGACCTGACTAGGGCCCCAGGGTTTGGCCAGTTACCGCTGTCCTCTGAGTGATGAAATCTCCAACACCATCCTGCCACTGGCCCCGGGGAACCACCTGGGCTTTCGTTCACACAAAGTTGCTATTTTTGGTCAAAGTTCAGGCAAACAAGTATTCATGTGGAGATACCAAAAACCCTTCGGGTAACAAGGGGTGCATATGCATATACTAAGCTGACTTAAAATAAGGCAACTTAACTAAACCAATTTAAGTTAAGCCACATCAGAGCATACACTCATACAGCTCATTGACATGGTGGCAGCCAGCTTGTGAGCCACGTTGACTTAATTAATGCGGCTCAAGATTATATACCTTGGAGGTGTATTGTCTTGCACCGCATTTAAGCTGACTCTACCACATATGTGTGTACGCTCTGACAGTTAAGTTGGCTTAAAAATACTTAAGACGGCTTAACGGTCAGAAAGATAGTACGTGCATACACACCCAAGGGAGCTGGATCATTAGGCTTTGAAACACCCATTCAGGGTCTGTGCATGCTAGACACAGGTATTAAACATGCAGCGCTAAATGATGACACAGAGATCCTCGGGCCGTTTTGTAGTATCATCACTAGACAAACCCCAAATGCGTCTCTAAAGCAAGGGTGGTATTTTTACTAGTTGGGGTCTCCTCCTCCTTTTTATGGCCTTATCCACAAATGAAGAGAGCCAGAAGGATTTGTTACTTACATTTAAGCAAAAAAGCCATCAGCCTAGAGCAGCGCATCCACCCCCCATACCGCTGTTTCACCTGCTGGATTTATATCATTCTTGCCGTTAGCCATAGTCAATGCAGAGATCTTTATAATGCACTGAATGCTGTGTAACTACAAAGAAGGAAATGAATTATTCCAAGTACAGCCCTCTCAGGGTATCTAGGTTATATTATAGGGAATATTTTTGCTATGTTTCTCCAACCAAGAAACGTCTGTGATGTGATTCATTAGCACTCTCCCTGATGTATTCTATTAACATAAATTTGTTCCCACTGAGGATACAATCAAGCTGTCATTGGATTTCAAAGGCAGCCGGGATGGGTCCTTAATAATACGGCCCAGTGATGGTCTGGGATGGTCTTGCTGTGTCTCCCCAGCATTCATGCTAAGGTAGGGTGGACTGACAGCCAGGACGTGGCAGCCTGCAGGAGGTTCATAAATAAACAGATCCCAATCCCAGTGTCTCAGTGGGAGCTTTGCCGCTTATTTCAATAGAAGCAAGCGAGCTCCAGGCTCTGTCGGTAACTGGGCCCAGGCCCTGGGTGGGGATTTGAGTCCAGAGGGCAGAAAGCAGGATTGGCAGTGAATGGACTATTACCCAATGACTCGGAGTAGATATTGCTAAGACAGTTGCAAGATGCACGGGCTCCATGGGAGAGGGCTCAGCAGGATGCAACTGCAGCATCAGGGCTTGATCTTACAACTTTTGTTTGACGTGTAACTCTTACTTACTTACTTCAGCAGGGTCACTCCTGCCAAGGCCGGTGCAAATCAGAAAACTCACACACACGTACATTCACACTCCGACCCGCACGCACTCACGCATTTTTAGTTCAAGAAGAACAAAGATGTTAAAACACTTTTTAAGCAATTAAACTAGATGCATTCGCATACTGGGGGCTCCCTGTTTATTGGCCTAACGATTGGATGCGACTAGATCATCGCTGCTGAAACAGAAACGGGCAAGAGGTTTGGCCATATTGGGGATTTTTCCTCCTGTTTCAGAGACAGGGGGAAGCATACTGAAACAATCATTTGCTGCAAAGAGTTAAGATGCCATTGGTTGGCCTGTTTTTGTTTCTATTCACATGTCAGTGCCTGTCATTTATTTAGTCAATAAGACTCGTCCAAGGGATGGAGACAGACTGGGTTAGTCATTCTGCCCATGGGTCGCCAGTCACTGAGAACTGCCTGAGGTCATTTCCAAATGCACCACTAACAATGAGAGGGAAGCTAGGCCCGGGAGACCTGCAGGAAATGGTGCTGAGATTAAAGACAGAGATAGTCCTTTACAAAAGTACTTTGGAAGAATGTTCCCTATGTTCTGTCAACAGAGTTTCTTCCTCGCTGAAGACTGTCCTTCTATTTTAAGTCTGCTTTCAGACCAAAAATGGTAATCAAATTGCTTAATGACTATCAGACAATCTTAGGCTTCTTTAGGCTGCAACTTTAGCTAGAAGAGCTGCAATCAAGGAAATGAACCTTCCAACGCCGCTTTTGTTACTGGAGTTACTTGAAACAACTTCTCCTTGTTGTGTAAAGTCTCTGATATGTTTGTTTCTTTGACCAGTTAAATCACTTGGCATTAAAACCAGACTGGAGTCCTTGAGACCATTCTGGCCTGTCTGCATCTGACAATGAGCCCTGGCAGACCCTCTAGACAAGCTCCCTCCCTTGCAGAGCCAGGGAGTCTGACGGTGGTACCCTCGCAGGGGAGGGGGCCGGCCTACGCACCGCTTAAAGGGAGTAGAAATGACAGGTCCGTGCCCTGAGTTTCCAGTCCTGGCAGCAGAGGTTCTCACATCCATCACAATCTGCACGTTTTATCAATGCAGGATGAACTGCTGCAGCCTCTCCATGGGAAAGCAGGGAGCTTGACAGCTCATGCGGGGTTGGGGAAAGCCCTCCCTCCCAGGTGCTTCTCTGGGTCAGGGGAAAAGATCCAGCACGTTTCAACAGAGAGAGAAAAATCCTGCCTTTCAAACCATAATCATGCAGCCTGTTCCTTAGGGGACATACCAGGCGCCTTTGGGGTTTTAGGGAAAAACCATTAATACCAACCGTATTATGGGCCGGGAAACTGGATTTTCCATCCGTGCACGCTATTGTTTCCAGCTAACACATTCCACGAGGCTTTTTCATACCCCAAGTTGCTGCATATAACTTGCGTGTCCAAAGAAGATGGAAATTGGGGCTCGGACTCGAACAGGCACAGCCCAGAGGGCTCCTTCGTAACCACTGGAGTCAGTTCTTGACGGCTGCAGGGCCACGTGCTGCCCTCGGCTCCTGATAATTTCACAGGCGACCAAGACCCATGTGTAAGGGAAGGCAAGGCCCTGACCCTGAGGAGGACCTGTACAGGCCTCCATGGCTCACCAAAAGCATCCGGGAATGTCTCCTTGCTAAAAAGGAGGCTCACACCCAATGGAAAGAAGGGGTCATCACCAGGGAGGGCTATTCTGTAGTTGCTCGGGGATGTAGGGGGGTAGTTAGGAAGGCCAAGGCAGAGATGG
>NW_017728911.1:38107684-38123869 GCF_001723895.1 Crocodylus porosus | reverse complement strand
GCCATGGCAGGGGGTCGGACTAGATGATCTACTCAGGTCCCTTCCGACCCTAGAAACTATGAAACTATGAAACTATGAAACTGCTCTTCAAAGGGAGCTCACCGAGCAAACAGTGCAGCGTGCACAGCACGCAGGCTGGCCAAATGCTGAGGCGCTGCATTTATTGAAGGGGCCACGTATTAAGGGATACAGAAGTTTGCAGACTTTTGTTCCAAAGATTCACACAACAGAGATTCACATGCTGCCACGCGTGCCGGTTTTGGTACTGAGGAACGGCGACTGATTCCTGCAAATCATAGATTTCATAGACATCAGGGCTGGAAGGGACCTCGGGAGATCAACGAGTCCAGCCCCCTGCCCAAAGGGCAGGAAGTCAGCTGGGGTCATAGGATCCCAAATCCTGTCACTCCCGGCATCGGCAGAGCAGCCAGGGTTGGGGAGGGTGCTGGGAGCACCCATGCCTCTAGCCCAGAGGCAGCAAGAGCAGGGGCACTGTGCCAGCTTTGCCAGTGGGAGACCCCCTACCCTGAGGCTCCTTTCCCGGTTACACTGGCCTGGCTCTTTTGTCGCTGTCATCCAGAAAAACCCGGCGTTACAGCTCAGGGTGTGACTGTCAGTCATAATGAAGGGGAAAAGGCAAGGAGGAGCCACGGAGGTGAGCTGTCTTGCTCAAAGCCACAGAGAAGAGCTGGACTCACAGATCCAGCGCCCTGTTCACTAGACCACAGGGACTCTGAATTGTGGGACCGAGACCCAAGTGTAAAATAGTCAGGGACCGATGTAGACGGGGGAATTCGGTGCAAGTGTTGCGTCTGTGGGACATCATTGCTCTTGCCTCCGCTCCTCATCTGTCACCCTCATGTCAGGCTCAAGAGGAAGAAACAGGGGTGCTCGCTCAGAGGCCCAGTTTCTGGGACCTTCACGCCACCACAAAGCCTGCCCTGCCGTGCTTCTGAGACGATCCTGGCTTGGAGGCTTCAGGCCTGGGCCCCTGGCACGCACACAGGCTGCAGCGCTGCAGGTTTCAGTGGTGCAGCCAATTCACCCTGGGGCAGGTGCGAGGACAATCGAACATCGGCTTTGCCTCCGCAGGAAAACGGGGCTGCTCAGTTCACCCCTGGTGCCCAGCTCTGCAATGGGACCATCCTATTTGTGATGCAAGGATGAAAGAAAGTGAGCAAGTTGCCTATTTGGCCACCACTGGTGGAATAAGACTGGGAGAAAACCATCCTTCCTGGTATTGATGCCTCTGCCTTTCCTGGTTATAAGTAACTTCACCATTTCCCCTGCCTCCCAGAAACTGCTCAGACACTACAAATCAGAAAGGCATTAACACTAAATTACAAAACCTTTGTTCGCATATACTTCTTCTGAGACTAATACCTCTTCACCGTCCTAAAAGCAAAGCACGCAGTGGCACTCAGGTGCCTGCATTGATAAGGCTGTGAGGATGCTCCCAAAGGGAGGAAGAGAAGGGCAGGACCGGGGGACAATCAAGCGCCCCTGGTCTTTCACCAGTCTGCGGTAGGACTGGCTGTCAGGGGGGGCGGCCTGCTGGGGAGCTGTGCTCCCATCGCAAAGGTAAATGATGTTTCTAGTCTCCAGGATGATGAGGAAAACGTGACCCACGTATCACTGAAGTAGTGATGCATCCCAATTGCCAGGGCCCTGCATTCATTCCTCTTACAGAAGTATCCAGAGCTACTGCTGGGTCCTCCCCAGCATGCCACAGGGTCCATCCTCCCACTGGGGTGCGACTTGGCTCCAGGGTCCATCCGGGGGCTTTGACCATCGTTGCGGTGCTTGCTCTCAAGGGAACCAAGGTGCCAGCAACTTCTTGTCATCCCCTTACTAAGGCACAGAAGAGGCCAGAGGATCGGAGAGTGAGCAAAGAGCTGAGAAGCCTTCGTCTGCGAGACAGATTGCCTGCCGTGGCCCTGTCCAAGTCACTTCATATCTCCGTGCTCTCATTTCCTGATCTGCAGCGCGTGGTTTGTACATTATACTGGCCTGCCTCCATGGGGGCCGTGAGCAGGGTTTAATGCTTGGAAGACGGGCACTTCGCTATTACTGTTTAAAGAGATGAGCGATATGCGAGGTGCATTCCCAAACAATCCCTCCGCTCCTCTCCACGGGGCTGTCTCCGGAAGCCGCCGGCTCCGCACTCCCTTCACCGACCTGGACGGCTACCTCTGCTGCTGAGGCAGCCCGGCGTGCTCACTCGCACGAGGGACTGGTGACCTGCCAGCCTCAGCTAAAGGCAGGGGCGCGTGCAGAAACCTTCTGCTTCTCACACTTCAGTGCGCTGCTGTGAAATCCAGCAAGGGAAATCGAACCGGACATTTCCACGACCTGAAGGAATCCATTCTCCTTCAGCGGGGCACTGGGCTCACTCTTGAGTTAGCAGGTCCTAAGTAGCCAAAATTGCTTGTTTTGCCACGAAAACACCCAGGTCATTTCTGTCCCAGGGCTCGTGTCGTTCTGAACTCTTTTTAAACATACGGTGCCTATCTTAGCTTTGCTTTTTAGACAAAATGAACGTGCCGTATGTCTGAAGCAGCAAAACACACGAAATACCCTCCACTATCATGCAAGGCCGTACAACTGAATTGCGGCACTGAAAATAAAACAAGTCTGCCTTTACGCGTAGAATACCTGTGGCTCATACCATGTGAAGGTTATTTTATTATTTAGGCGAAAACAGCAAGCCAGAGATTTTGTGCCGTTAACAACATATCTAGGGCTGCCTCACTGCCCCAGGAAAAGCTCGCACGCTGCATTCTTATAATCAACTTTAAAAAGCGGAGTCTCCATTGATTCATGGCTTCGTGCTACTGCAGACAATTACAGCAAGCCGACGTGTGCTCTCCTGGTTCTTTTCAGCGGAGATGGCTTTATTGGCTAAGATAGACCCGACGTTGCTAAGTGAAAATAAATAAAATTCAAGACTGGCAGCAAAAAGCAGGGGGTGTCGGACTGGCAGGATCGTTATCAGCCGCCAGTCGGTCCAGCTGCCCTAAGGGCCCGCAGGCCTCCCCTGACAGACTCCCGCGAGCCCCAGAGCAGAACCCCGGCGCCATCCGTCTCCCCTTCACCTGGCTGTCACGTCCTTGCCGCTGCTCTGAGATGTGTTCATCCTATTTTCTCCGCGTGCGTGCAAGAGCCTGCAGACTGGCTGCACATACCGCCGCGAAGGCTGATGTAATTAGCAACGGCAGAGGCCAGGAAGGTGCAAAAGGTGACCAGAGGACAGAGCAGCCGTGCTAGGGCTCAAGTTCAAGCAGCCGTAAGTGTTGTGTGCGCCTTTCGTGGACCCTCTGCGCGGGGGAGAGGTTCTCCCACGCGACACACGCCGCCAGACCAAATAGCGCTCGCAATCCTGCGCTGCTTCCCGAGGTCCGATGGCGTCCGAAGCCAGGCGGCCTGCGAAGTTTCCCTTTTCCTGATTCTCTCCTGAATTCTTAAGTCAGTGACTTGGCTACGAGCGGCCTCCTTTTCAAAGGGCTCGGTCACGTTTCATTCCTGAATAGTCCCTGTGTCTCTCGCACCGCGACGCTTCTAGACCGGACCGCGTCGCACGCCCGAAGCAATGGCTGCTCTGTCTTACGGCCTCCTCTGCTTCCCACAAAAAGGTGAAACAATGCGGCCTTCTGAGATCAACTGCAGAACAGAGAATTTGGATATTGTTTTCTTTTCCTGTTTTGTTTTGCACAGAATAAATTCCCCTCTATGGAGTCACTCAGACTCCAGAAACAGACTATTAATAAACTTAACGGCTTTGGATAGCGCGAGCCAAATGCTGACCTTAGAGGGGGAAAAGAACATACAATTGTATAGAGACTTTCATCCCGAGGAGCTTTCCAAAGAACATATAGTGATTATCCGCCACTGAAATGCAGCCATCTGTGGTGGCACAGAGAGTCGAGTCTCCCGGGCCCTGGGCTTGATTGGATGGATGCTCTGAAAGCACAGCGCACGCTTTCTCTATGCTGGATACTCTTTGGTGGCTTTCATCAACTTCCTTTTGGTCTACAAATAAATGGTCGTATCGAAGGGGGAGGGCTTGTGGTTAGGGCACGAGGCTGGGACTCAGGAGTCTAGGCAGTCTTTGGTATCAGCACTTCCCCGCCTGCCTCATCAGATACTGCAGAACATAAGCTTTCATTTTTAAAGGGAAAATAACACTGTTTGGAGCCCAGGCTGTGACTCATCCCGGCTGAAATACCACGCGCCTTACCTGTGTCGGAGGTGCAGACTGCCGTCGTTACAAGGCCCGGGCTCCCAGGATCTGAGCCCCTGCCCCAGCCGCCCACCCACCGCCGGCGTCTAGTCTCAACGTCCCCTGCCAGGTGGAGCCACAAATGGACCCAGACCTGACTCCCAGGCAAAAGGCAGTCCAAGCAAAGAGCATTTTGGGTTGAAGGCAGGGGTGCACAGCTAGGGTCAGACAGCTGCCAAGCCCCACTTCGGGGGTGGGTGAAGTGATTCCTGCGCTTTGAGTGGAAAGGGCACGCGGATCAATAGCACGGGAGACAACAGAGACCTGTGAGACGCCGTGGTGACACGGGACTCATTCCCCCCTACGCTGTCAAATACAGTCTGTGTGAAAATGGCATGTTCTTCTCCGATCTGAAGGATCATTTTCAGTGGTGTTTCTTCATCAGGGCTGGCCTTTGCAGAATCACGTGCATCTAAACTGTGCATGTGAAATGCAAGATGCTTGCATACAAACCACACATTTAAATACCTGGCAGGCAGTCTGCATATGCAATAAGCCCATTTATTAAAAAAAAAATGGATAATGTTAGTTCTTTTCCTTTTTATGGTTTATAAAATATACTATTTATAGAAGTGTCTGGGGCAATGAGAAATAGAGAGACACACAGCATTACTGTTCACTCCAACCATTCAAAAATCACAAGATGGCCAAAAATTATCATGAACTCGGCTTGAGAATGACCAGGTTTTAAAAACAAAATAGTTCAGGAACTTGGCATTTGCCTTTTGGCTTTTGAGCTTCTGTTTTTAAGCTTTCCTTTGCAACCTAGAGGATTCAAAGCTTATTTCTATTTTTAATTAAAACGGAGTTTCTCATGTAATTACATGACTCCAGGACTTGGGACTTTGGCAAAACCCCGCAGGTATTTGGCTCCCCTTACAAGTCAATACCAAAATGACCACTGAATTCGGTGGGGCGGATTTTTCACCCCAAGCAATGAAACATGATCGCATTGTGACCGCTGGCAACAGAGGGGCTGGGTGCTCCAGCTGTTGGTTGCTCTTGCTCTGGAGAAAGGCTCGGTCATCCCAGGGATGCGTAATCCTCTCCCAGTTACCCTGTGTCACATCAGCCCCTCCCCACCAACCAACACATAAGAGCTACCATTTAGTCCGGTTGCTGCACAAGGCCTCCCACTACCTCTAGCCGCTCAGACTAAAGCAAGGACCTTCACTGCTGACCACAGCTAGGGGGACAGAAAACACGATATTAAAATAATCCTCCCTGCTCTCCATTTAAAAAGCAAAGCGTTTCCGCAGGAAACCCACAGGGCTGACGGTAATTTATGAAAAGCCCATCCCAGATGTTTATTATGGAAGGAGGGGCAAAAATATCCGCTTTCATTCCTGCCTCCCCGTAACAGCTGCTGGGAAGAGCAGGCTGGCCTACAACCCTTGCAAGACCAGAGGCTCCAAGTTCAGCTGAAGAGAGATGCTTTTCAGACCTCCTCTCACCTTTGTTTCCTGGCCCTTGGGAGGTACGCCGGCTGGCTACTGGGAAGGTGCTGAAACCGTGAGCTCTTTTCCACCAGGGTGAAACCTGAAGATCACTCTGTACAATCCAGATCTGCCCTCGCTGGAGCTTTCCCTACAGTTATCCGCTGTTCACTTGAATGGAAACCGTCTCAGAGGAGGAGGGCGAGGAGCACAGCTCTACACTAGCTGAGCATTGCTGAAACTACCCGGGACGCCGGGGCTGTGCTCTCAAGCTCTGCAAGAACCTGAAGAAACCGCAACCCGTTGCTACTTAGAGGCTTTCCCAGCCCGGGCACAGGGACCCCAGCATGGTGGCACTGGGCAGTAGCATAACTCATGGCCTCCCTGCCCTCGCCTCAGATGCACCGGGCCCTTCCCGGCTGCTGGCAACTGGCTCCTTGTCACCCCCACCACGTACAGGCATCACCGCTCTGCCCACCTGCACAAAATGGGGAGCACAAGTGCCTCCACCGCATCCCCTGCTCTTCTCCCCTCTTCCCAGGTGCCAGGATCCCACCTGCAGAGCAGGTGCACGGCATTTTCTGGTTGAAAGAAGAAACGCTGACCTGCCCTAACAGCGGCGCGTGCCTCTCCCCACCCGCTCTCTGCGGGGATCTGGAGCTGCGCTAGGCGTTGGCTCCCCACAGCTTTCCCCCGAGCACAGCGTGGATCGCATTTTATTACCGACTACGAGGAAGAGAAGAACCCAAGGGGAGGAGAGCTTCGAGGCTCTCTGCAACCAGCAGTAACTACAGCTTACAGCACAAAACCTAAGGGGTCCTTGCTACCTTGTGCTACCAGCAGGTGTTTGTCGCACCCACGCCCACATTGCAGCCCTAGCTGGGCATCTCCTCTGAGGAGGGGCTTTCTTTTCAATAGGGGCGTGTGTGTGCGCCCACAACATGCCTGTGTGCGTCTACACTGCCTCCCTCTGCTCTCCTCTCGGCTCCTCAATCCAGATACTAGGGAAGTACAAGAATTTGGCCCAAGGACCTGAGTGGGCTTCCCTCGTGTGCTCACAAAAGGGAAGGTTGCGGCCGACGCCGAGGGATGAGCAACCCGCGGCGGCACCTCGCCTCCTTGCGATGACGCAGCGTGAATCCAACAAGGCTTTCAACCTGCCGCCGGCTTCTACGCACCGCGGTGTCATTTGAATGACCCTCCATGTGCGCACGAAGGAGTGAAACACCTAATCCCGGTGAGCGTGCGAGGGTGTGACTCACTCCCTTCGTGCTGGGAATTACCTCCTTTTTGGCAGCCGCGCTGCACAGCAATTAGTGCCGCCTTCAGAGCCCCAGGTTTGGATCTGCCGAGCGACAATGATAAATCAAGCCTGGCTGCAGGTAATATCGACCATAACATGTGCGTGCCATAATATTATTCCAGTTGCCAAGCAACTAACAGGAGGTTCAGCAAGAGATAAAAGGTTCGGAAGAAAGGCACACACTCCGTCCTCTTCACGAGAGCCTCCCTTCACGCCGGCTTTATCTGATCTTGCCCAATGGCTAGCTGAGAGGAGCCGCTTTATGCGAACAAAGGAGAAAGAGTAATAAGTGATTTATAATAAACTGGGGCTGGGCTCAAAGCCCCAGGGAGTCACTGAGACTCCTTCCCTTGGCTCCCTCGGGTTTCCAAGCAGGCCGCCGGTGGGGAGATGCTACGCAGATGAGCACACTGCCTATAGACCGGGAGCCCAGACCGACTTGAACATGTGTCCGGCAGCCACCAAATGTAGGGCCACAGGCTCAGGGTCTCCGGGCTGTATAATATGCAGGCACAGACACGAGCATGAGGAAGAAAATACCCAGGCATGCACCCAGGTCCCTGCTTTATGTGTATAGCTCTGCCTTCTGCATGCAAAATCCTCTGTTTGTCTGAACACCAGAAGATGCAAAATGGGCAACTCATTTTGGTCATCTGGCCCCGAACAGCCTTCAACTGGTAACAGCGACATCCGAACCAGAGAGCCAGCTCTGCAATTCTCAAGTCAACGTGGCAGCAGCTAGAGCAAGAAGGCTGCCTGTCCCCCCCCCCACACACACACTTTTGCAATGCACAATCACATGGCGAACAGCAACTCCAGGACACTCCCGATCCCCGGGGAATGGGTAGGGTCCACGGCTAATTCTGCCTGGTTGTTGGAATAAGCAGTGGGCCACGCTGTTAAAGCTGCCCTTCCAGTTTGCTCCCAGTAACAGACTACCCTGAGTAGACCTCTCTGCTGCAGGGCAATTGCAGCATAGGCTAGAGATACCCAAGGTAGCTTGGCCAGTAGCCAAGGCATGCAGAGCCTGCTGGCAGCACTAACCAATAGGTCTAGTTTTCTGGGTGGGCTGGCCACACATGGACTCTTCTGGTAGCTGAGTATGTTTGAAGGGTACCTCTGTGCTGGGCTGCAGGCTGGGCTTAGCCACAGACACTAGTGCATGCAACCCTGGGTCCCCAACAGCTCTGCCTGTTCCCACGCCTAGGGATGCAGTGTTTGCACCCCCCATTACTAGCAGGTGAGACACCAAGAGCCAAAGCTTGGAAGGCGCCTTTAAAACCATGTGCACAAATCCAGATAAGGAAGGACTAGCTTCGGGTAAGTATTTTCAGGGGCAGACTCGTGTGTCCCGAAGTGCTCGTTCCCTGGGCACCCTACAGGATGGGATGTGGGGCTTCAGCAATGGCCAGAGACCTCTTGGGCAGGCATACAGAATAACAGGTCCTTTTTCCCTTTGGACACTCTCCAGGTTGAAGGACGCACTCTGCCGAGAGCCATTCGCCGGAAGACATCAGGAGATCAGCACTGGCATCATCAAAAATGATGCCTGTTTCCTTTTTCTAGCAACCAATGCCTCGTACCACAATGATCCGCTTCAAGAGATGGCTCAACCTTACCTCACAAAACCTGTGAAACCAGCACATTACAAACGAGAATGAAAACTGGGAAGAAATTGCAGGCTCAGACCTCAGTATGAATGCCACAACGCAGATCCTGGCACCCATGTCTTCTGCTGACAGCACCGGCAGGCCCAGGCAGGAGCTCGCGGCGCGCTGGTAAATGTTGGGACGTTACTGCGGCTGTCACCCATCTCTGAGCGCCGCGCGTGTCCATCAGAGCCGAGTCCCAGGCTCAGACCTGTTGATCCTACCACCTGGCCAACCAGTGCATGCACGTTTCAGCCCCCGGGGAGTTTACTTCCTCAGTCCACTTTGCCTCCGTGACGCTTGCTGCTGTTTGCTCCCATGGGACTGGTTTTCCCTGACCGAACTACTGAAATTCAGAGCAGACAATGGAGGACTGGCTTCAGCTCCAGGTGTCCAGGAAGAGAGTCGTTTGTGCTGACTGTCCGTGCTGCTGTGCATCTGCGCCTGGTTGTCACTCCGGCACGGGCTAGCCCTGCCCAGCAGGATCCCAGCTGTCCTCCAAAGATGCCCACCACTTCTGCACGGGACTCTCCCATTCTCTTCTCCCACCTGCTGCCCTGCACGCTCTGCCCAGGCTTGCACGGCAGCTGTCGGGGTGTTGGCAGCATAGGTGTGCACACCCCAGCCCGGGCTGGTCCGGGTGCCAGTAGCAGTGTCACCGCAGCAGCAGAGCCTTCACCAGGGGCTCTGCAAGCTCACCTGGGGCCCTACATGCAAACCAGCCCAGGCAGCCTGCAGCTTCCCAGCTCTGGTACATGCATGGGACTGTAATCAGCTCGGGCGTGCAAGGCCATTGTGCAATGACACCTGCAACCTCAGTTTAGCCAGAGCTCACAACCCCCCAAGGAGGGTTTACAGAAAATCTCCCTTCTGCTGTAACAAATGAGGAAGTCCTTAGTGGAGGAAGTGCACTAAGGCATGAAAACCAGCAGGGATTTTGGGGGAGGGTGGTAACAGGGAACCCAGCACACGGTCACCGGGGCTGGGCTCTTTTGCCTGCAGCATTTGTGGTGTCTCTTGAGCTATAGGAGATCCCCCCAATGACAGATTTATATGGAGCTAGTAAGCCTGGGATAATGATCATATGAGGAGTTTGGTATGCAAGGTTTCTGAATTAGTTAAGCCCTGAGAGGGGGACACAGGGCTGGCGATGCTGGAGGAGCAGTTTCACAGCAGAGGGAAGGTGGGGACAGAGGGGTCTCTTCTCTGAGCTGGCACACGGGGGAGGGACCGTGAGCTCACGGGAAGAGTCCCCAAGCAAGGCTGTGCCCATTGCCCCGCACAGGCTGCAGCAGCAAGGCTGGCTGAAGGCATAGGCCCAGGTAGCTATGTTGAATCCCCACCCGTGGCCTTTTCCCCTCCATCTCTAGCACCCCATGGGATCCATCCAAATGCTCAGGCTTTCCTTGAGCGCAGCATGCCTCTTTGCCCAGTGCAACACCTCTTTGCATTCCCCACGCGGCTCTACAGGCCCTGTTGGAGAGCCAACCCACGTACACAACATGCCGAGCCAGCAGAAAACTGGGGGTCTCCACAGACCCCACTTGCTCATGCCAGTGATGCAGGGAGTGATGCCAGCACACAGCTTTGCGGCGTGGACTGTAACATCCCACGGTCGCCCCCCCAGCACCCTGCAGCACGCACGTCAAACTCGAGCATGCGTTACCCCTTATCCCGTGCTTGGTGCTGGCGTCGTGGCTGGGCTTGTCCAAAGGAGCAGTTTAAGCCCAGGCAGATAACAGTGTGCAGCGTGTGGCTGGGAGAGGATCTCTTGCACTGAACTTTTGGACTCCTTACAGTATGAAACGATATATTATCCCCGCTCTGGCTCCGTACAATGTCTGTGAAAGATGCAGCCAGGAATACTCAAGTTCGCCCACTGGGGAAACATTGTGTTACGTGAAGACTGGAGCTTTCTCCCCTTATCTGCAGCCCAGTTGATGAAGGGGCTGGCGTCAGTCTAGCAATCCTGATGGCTTCCATTTAGCACCAGCTAGGGCTGCCTATCAGCAGAGTGCTGGGGCAGATAGCAGACGGGACTATCTAATCACATACCTTTTGCATTAGTGCTGCCATATATTCCTTCCACTTACAATCCGGAGACTGGACTGCACTGAATTTTCACAGGAATGAACTGTCAACAACCCCGTCCTTCCCGAGGCCTAAAAATGGGACGTGCAGCAGGGGGCTTTATCGCACAGGCCAGTAGGTTTCTTTTCTTAGACTTCCAGGCAATGGCCAGGCCAGACTTGGAGCCCCCATGCACGAGACATCAAGGAGACCTTTCCGAGATAACAGCAGTTCACTTGGCTGTCTCGAGATTGCCTCGTGGCTGTTCCTTTTCAAAGCTGAAGCAAGGAAACTAGTTCAATTAAAGCATATCACGAAATTTTGTCTCCTGGTTTGTTTACCTTTTATCAGTGCTCTTAATGTGCTTTCCTGCTTCTCCAGGAGGCGTGGGAGTACCGGGCTTTCTAAAAAAGAAGAAAAAGGGGTAGGGGAGGGAGTCTTTTTTTTTAAGTATCAAATTAGTTAATAACCGGACCACAGTGAACAACTGGCTAGCAGCTTTCTGTAAGCAGCACTCTTTGCTTTCCTTGCATATGATTAAATCTCTGTTCATCTTAGTCCCATACAATAATGGGGTCTTGCTTAAATGCATGTAATGGACACATACAATCTTCCAGACGGCGTTCTGATATCCAGGGTGGCAGTGGGAGACCTGATCCCGGAGGGCTTTCATTTATTCAGGCAAGAACATGCCCTGAAGCATCTCAGAGCAGTGGTTCTCAACCTTTTGAGACTCAAGACACCCTTATTAGATTCAAGGCACCCCTTGTTAGACTTGAAGCACCCTTTGGAAAATGTCAGCTCTTCATTTTCACTCATTTTTCAACTACAGAGAAAGACTAGAACATGTTTGCTGTTGCAAGGAACTTGGAGAGATCACAGCAGGGCAGAAAAGTTTTAGCACTGGACTCCTATTTGAAATCTCTGGATTTATCTTGTCAATCGTGTTTGCACACCTAACAGGGCTAACATTGCGTCGCACCCCACATCACCCTTGAAAGGCTCTCAAGGCCTCTTACCAAGTCAGGCCACAATCATTTCAAATCTGCCATTGGAGCTTGGAGAACACATGGGGTGGACTGCACTGATTTCAGGCATTGTTGCAGGGCTGGAGGGAGGAGCAGAGTGTATTTACAAAGATGCCCAGGACTTTCCATCTCCAACGGTCCCAAAACTGAGCTCAATTGGCACGAGCGTGTCACATTTTGGATGCTGCAGTGGGACAACCTCCGACCCGGCCTGAGATCTGTAGTTCCTGTTGCAAGCGCCAGACAAGATGTGCAGCCTTCTGTAACTATAAAAACCTCTTGCGAATGGGATTTTCTAAATACCCCATGGAAGCCAAGTGCCCAGCTCCGAATTCAAGGGAATTTGGGCATCTAACTTCATTGCGCTGTTGGCAAAACCAGACTGGGACTTGCAGAGCTCAAGAGATCAGGTTGTGCTGGGTTGTTGGAGGCTTGAGGTTGGGGGTTGAGCTTATACTGCTGCTTTCTTTTACATTTTATGACAGCATATTACAATGGAAATGCAAGGATTTCACACTGGAATGGGGGTTGGAGGGGACGAGACAGGACAGCTTTATCCTGGAGCCAGTCCTCCCTTGAGAGATATTAGGCAAAATACTTTTCCCAGGGGGACAGAGGACAAATATAATATGGCTTGTCCTCCCAGTTACAGAGATGGATGGATTGTGCCACCACCTTTGCCCCTGGTACTAGGGGCACTTGTCCTTACAGATGGCTGTACAATGTTAAGTGTTGTACACTTGTACAAATGTTGTACAAGTCATTTGAGCTGAAACATAGAAGGAGACCTGAGTTACAAAACCCAGACCCAGATTAGCCGATGGGTGTGTGGATTTGGTGCTTGGCTTGGACCCACCTGTGAGTGAATGAATGAACAGAAAAAGCTATCATAATAGAAGAGAACTTGCTGAGCGTTTGCCCTGAGTTTGTCTAAATCTTTCCAAGTGGGGCTTCCCCCAGAGCCCTGTTGGTTTTCTCCCTGTCCTTCCAGCTTGAAATCGGGACCAACCTGGGCTCCTCTACAGCTGAGATCCTGGATGCCTGGAAGTCCCAGGGCATTTTGCTCTTCGTCTGCAAAGGTTTCAGTCCAAACCTCCAGCTCTGCTACAACCCGAAGTGCAAAGAGGCTCTTTCTGCGGATGTGTCATAGGTTTGCTTGCTTAGCATCTCTCACCGGAGTAAGGTTTCAGTTGGGGGGTCCCCCCGTCTACTCAGGAGACATCCACGCTGTCCCCACCTCCCCCAACACCCGCAGAGAGACGCTCTCAAACACACCCTGCACCTCGCTCACACTCACATGCACCAAACCAGGACCTCGCCCCATGAGCACCCTCGAGCCTGCCAGAGACTGGCATGAACCCAAGCAGGTTCACACGTGACCCAAGCAGAGATTCATCCACACCTGCCAAAAGCCTTAGCTGTACTAGTACTCTAAGCTGGCCGTGGTTTCTATTAAAACCTAGATAGTCACAGCAAAATACGGATGTTAGCCAATCCCTTCAATCCAAATACATAAAACTGGGAGGTGAGGGAAGGGGGGTTAGTACTTGAAATATGGGCCCCGACTGCGCAGGCCAGGCCCACACATGATCCCATCACCGGATGGGAGAGCTGGAAGTCCCACGGTCCCCGGGGAGGCGGAAACGGTTCTCAGCACACCCTGCGGTGAGCTTCACGACTGGCTCTAGCAGCTTCAGTTCCAGGGTCCCAACATAACATGGGATTTTGAGGTGCAGCCACATCTGCCATCTTCCCTGCCTGTGTGTGTACGCGCGCATGTGCACACCCAAGGGAGAGTTCATTACACAAATGGGACTTCCATTGCCATTACCTTAAACTCGGTGTGAGCACAGACACCACTGCAAGGCACCTCCCAACCCAGGAGGTTTTGCACTAGCATAGAAAATTCCCCTCCGGTGTTTTCTGTCCATTTGATCTAGGAATCCAGATACAAAGGGGCTTTCTTCCTCCAGCTGTACAGCTAGTTACCTTCCTCCAAAACAGGGCTCTTCAGCTGGAAATGCCTTTTTTCTCCTTTGCCTTTGGATACAGATGATGAAAGCAGTTCATTATCCCCTGCCTTTGCTGCAGTGCTGTGGTAGCCATTGCTGCCATCTCATTTATGGGGCACAAGCTTGATCCTACCCCTGGCCAGACAATAAAATCCATAGGACCCCTCCCCCCCCCGCCCCATCTAACACCATCCTGTGGGCAACTGCTTAGGTTGAATCAATGTGTTTTTATCACTGAAATGCTAGAGTGAAGGCATGGGAGTTTTGCCAGGATGTCATCGCCAAGTCGGTAGGGATAGGACTTCACCCCTACCTGCCCAATAACTCTCTTAAACCTGTAGGAATTTTATCTCTGCCCACTGCAATCAAAGTAAGTTGTTTTCTCTCATGGAGCAAATATGGGCAAACTTGCCTGGATCACAAAGTATTTGAGGGATGACTGTCATAGAAGCTAGGCAGTAATACAACTACTGAGTCAAGATATGTGGAGAGATTTGGTTTTATTCTCACAGCTGCCTCTTGCAAAACCTCAGAGCTTATCCTGAAGGTAAAGAGCCCCAGTGCATCACAAGCACCATTGAACAGGAAACTGCATGCACATCTGCTCACCAGAGGAAATCTTCAACAGGGCTGAGCCCAGTCTCTTGTACTCTGCCTGCCTTCTGCCCAGCCATGCTTTCTGGGCACATCTTCTTCTTGTGGGTACTGTTCCCACAGACAAAGCAAATCTGGTCTTCTGCTCCTGCAAACATTTGGACACACAAAACTCAGCTCTGCCAGCACCCTCCATTTTACCCAGGTACTAGATATTATCTGAAAAGCTCTCATCCCTAGAGCGCCGTGAACATCTCAGAATCATTTTTTTCTAAGAAGCAATTTTCTAGTCCTCTCAGTTGCAGAGAAAAGCTTAAAAGCATGGACCCCAAAAAGCCAGAGATCAAAGAAAAAGAAACCGACAAGAAATGCAAAACCTGCCAACACATCTCCACCGGTCCCGCGATAACGACACCCCCACAACAGCACCATCATCAGTCCGGCATCTTCCACCTGCACCCCCAGAAACGCACCATATCTTGTCCAATGCACCGAATGCCCCGATGGAAACTATGCAGGAGAAACCAAACAACAACTGCGCACCAGAATGCACGCACACCGAAAATCCATCAAAGACAAAAATACCCAATGACCCGTGGATGCACACTTCTCACGAGACAATCGCTCCCTCTCCGATCTCTGTTCTAATCCTCAAGGAAATTACAAAATACCTTTCAGAGTTGAGCTATGAACTTCAGTTCATCAATCTGGATACAAAAAATCATGGACTCAATATAGACATTGCATTTATGGCGCATTACAACCTGCCTGACATCTGAGTCACCGGGTACCTGCCAGACCTGACCTCTTCCCCTCCCCACTTCCTCCCCTTCCCTCCCCTACTTTTCTGCCCTTTGCCTTCCTAATTTCCAGCTATTTTCTCTTTCACAGCCAGCCTCTTTTCTACCCTGAATTACTACTACAGTAGAGACTCCCTTGCTCACCTTTGGCTTGCCCCCCTCCTTTTTCTCTCCCTCCCTTCCCTGCTTTACCTTTTATTTTCCTAATTTCCACCTATTTACTTTCTCACTGACATCCTGCCACACCTTTAGCTTGTCTCATTCCTTGGAGTCTCAGACAGCAGAGGCTCCCAATGCCTGAAGATGGGTGACTACGCCCAAAAGCTTGCTGAGAACTTTTTTCCAACTCCTCAGTTGGTCTTCTAAAAGATATCATATCTACCCAAAGAAACTTGCCTTTCTCTAACCTTGTTTTCCTGGGATGCTGGGAACTGACTCTTCCTTCTGCAGCATTTGCTTCTGGAAAGGCCGAAAGCAGGACATACAAGGACCTGGACACAGCAAACAGCCTCCCCCTGCCCTACACCCTGCTTGGGAAAATGTGGTTCATTAAGGCAGCTCTTGTGCGTGGCCACAACTTCGGAGCCGCATTAAGCAGCTCCCCATGGTCCCCAGACGTCCCCATTTCCAGGCTGTTTTTCAGTGCATTACAAAAACCAAAGCTGCATTGTACATGGCTTGGCTGCCTTGGCCAAGGTAAACAAGCCGGGAGATGCCGTCTTTCCAGGCATTCACAGGCACATGAATGTGAGTATGAGGGGCCATTAAATCAGTACCAAGCTGCTGCAAGATAATGAAGAAGGCAAGCAGCAGCCAGCAGCTTAAACCCAGTGCCTAATGCCTTCCCAATCAACTGCTTCTTTTCATCTGGAACCTCTGGTAATTAATAGATACGTGATAAGACAAAGTCATAATTCCAGGAAGGAGAACAATTCATTTTTATGGGGAATGCTGTTTTCCCTGGAGTGGCAAGTTGGCAAAAACACGCGGCTGATGCTCGAGTGAGGGAAAGGA
>NW_017728911.1:38085348-38107204 GCF_001723895.1 Crocodylus porosus | reverse complement strand
GACATCCACTCTCCCTCGGGGCTAACCAGAGAGACAAAGACAGGCACCGGGATTAGTTATTCTTATGAGCAGCACCCAGGTTCATGAGCTCTCGGATGATTAGCCTGTGCTTTTCAGCACCTGCTTCCTTCACCCGTCCAGAATACCTAAGTTAGAAGGTGTTTGCTAGCACTTCTTGCTGCCGCATCGCTGAATCCCAGCCCGGATGAGCCTATACAGCCCTAGACAACACCACAGAGCCTCTGCTGCTCGGTGGTGTTGAATCTCTCTGGAGGTTTCCACGTGGAAACTCCAGACCTCGTCCTGGAGCAAACTTCCCTCGCCTTCAGTCAGAGAAGAATCTGCTTGCTCGGTGCCGAAGGAATAGCTGCAGGCTAACAACATGTGCTGGCATGTGGGCTGTCTTGAAATATGTGTGTATGTGTGTAGGTGCCTCTGGAAACATGTCCCTGAGAAAACACCCCGCTGGCCCATGGAAAGACTGGCCAACAACAGGAATTCAGTCCGCTCTGTATTCACTCAAGCGCTGGAGCCACTTTTTGTTGCACTGCCAGGGAATAAAGCAGTGATAAATGAAGGAATTTACACATCAGGCATCTCACGTTCCTCTCCCGCCCTTCTCCAGACGGTGCATGAGATCATTATGACCCCACTATCTGGAGGAGAGATGCAGTGGGGATACATTTTTGGGTACCACAAAGTTTAACCATTTTTTTTTTAAACTTGTTAGGTCCCATCCTCTGACACAGGGAAACGTGTGAAGTCATCCCATCCCATCTGACACGTGCGTTAGTACCGAAGCACCCACCCCCCCCGTACTATTTATGCCCACGAGGCCTCTAGGAGCTAGGGAAGTGCTGGCTGCCTCTAATGCACGGCAGAATGAGGCTAAGTGACTTGCCCAAAGTCGTACAGCACGTCAGTGGCAAAGCAAAGCACTGAAGGGCCGGGCAAGCATCCTCCCAAGTGCGCTGTCCCTCCATGCCTCCAACACAGAAGTATGTTTCCGTGTGGGCTGGGGGGGCTCCAGGATGGCAGACATGACACTAGATGCCAACTGTTATTACCCAGCCAGGGACTTTGAACGGAGGAGGGAAGTGCTCTGTTAACCCTGCAGCCTGGGGCCAGGCCTGCTCCCTGGGAAGTCATGCTTTTGTTTCAACAGAAGGAAAATCAGGATCTGTGGCTGCAGCTGGGTTGTGTGGCTCACAGAGGCTGGAAACAGGACTTCAGGCCTCTAAGAGGTGGGAAAGTAGTTGTGCTGACCACCTTTCTGGGAATTTAGCTTTGCTGAGGCTTCTGTGCAGGGCACATTAGGAACATCCATGCAGAGGCTTGGACTAGATGACTTTTAGGATCCCTTGCACCTCAGGGAAGCTATGAGGCCAAGATCTCCTGGAGCTACCCCTCCAGCAAGGCTACCCCACGTTGCTCCAGCTGCTTTTCCCTTGTGCAAACATTTTATCTCCCTGGCACCAGTAATGTAACTGGGGTGGGGGGGCGTTGAGCAGGACATGAGTCCACAGTGCCAACTTAGAGTGGGGTGCAAGAAAGGCATCCCCCTGGCACTGCCTGCTGCCGCCCGGGGCACAGAAATTGCTGCCTGGCGCGTGCATCCTGAGGGAGGTTACTGCCAGAGCAGCCTGACCTGGGAGAAAGCCTGGGCTTTATAAGGAAGAGCAATACAGTTCGATCCCAGCGTGTCTGCAGCTGGCAGTTCAGTCCAGATCGTGGTGCGTTTGCGCAGGTACCAGGCGCTCGCGGTACCAGTGCCCAAAGCTGCTTCTCGATACAGGAAGGTGCAAACTCAGCTCAGCTTTCCAAGACACACAGCAGCACACAGACAGCTGAGTGATATTTTAATCCGGGGGCTAAGGAGGGCAGACTGGGAGCAGTGTTCAGGTGTCTAGCATGGAAATCCTGCTTTCGCAAGGAAAGCTGCTGGCTCTGGTAATTCTCCTCTGCCTACACGGGGAGTTCAGTTATGCTTCATCCCAGGGCTTTCAGCTGTGCCATTCCCACTGCAGAGCTTAAATCCTCTGCAGGGTCCCAACAGCTTAAAACCTCAAGCTTTACTATGGACTGGTGCCTATTTTTCTTTTTTAATGGGTGCATTGAATATGTTCTGAACTCTCCTAGCAGCACTGTCTCTTCCTCCAGCCTGCCAGTTTGGGGATTACATTTTTTTTTTTTCCAAAAAGGGTAAAAGTCTGACCTCAGCTCCTTTTGAACTTTCCCAGGCAAAGCAGTGACATGTGGACCCCCTGGCACCTGGGTGTCTGGCTCCGGAGCTAAAGTGGTTTCCACTTGTAACAGAACATGCTGACAGGCTCTCCAGATAAGTAGGGCAAGGCTGGGGCACACAGGCACTTGGCAGCCTCAGCCGCGGGAGCCTGGTGTGTACAGCTCCAGCAGCTGCTGAACCCCCGTTGCAGAGCCTGTGAGCGATTCCTATACATTTAACCCACAAACCCATGCTGTAATTTAAAGCTCATTACAAGTTCTAATCAATAGTTTAAGACCCTTCAAAGCCTTCAGGTCCATTACTGCGAAGGTAAAACAATGGGGGAGCCGATGCTTTTGAATCTGGACTATGTCACTTCCAAGTCTGGTCTCGATCGCAAAAGGACACGTCCGCTGGTGGAGCAGAGGGCTTTGCACCACCACCCAGCTCACGGCACCAGAGCTTCTTCCAACAGCAAGAGTCCACCCTGGCGCTTGCACAAATCTGGTGCTCTTCCCCTTCAGGGCAGCAGCTGTTCTTGGGGAAGCTTCTGATTTTTCTTTTGGGGGGGGTTTAGCATGTATTTTCTGAATTAAAAGTGAACAAATGAATTTCCAATTTAAGCATAGATTACTTAGTGGGGGAAAGATTTTTTTCTTGGTTAGTTCTACCAGCATCGACTAGAGCAGCCGACTTCCTGGGTGCAGGGACTAATCTTAACCCTTGCCGTTGGGTGATGTCAGGGACGACTCTATGGCAGTTTGGGGTTTCCCATTCGTTGCCCCGAGCTCTGCGCCTTTAGCTCGCTCCACTGCTTTCCCCCCCATGCAAAGTCTCAGATTCTGGCAGTCTCGGTTTGCTTTGCAGCCCCCAAAAGTCTCTGTGCAAGCTTTTCTTGTCCCCTCCACACCTCCTACATGCTTCTTATATTGGAGTAAGTACTTGGACCTTTTGGGCAGGGATCCCTTGAGGCCGGGTACTAAGAAGACTTGTGGCGGTTCCTCTGGGCGAGCGGCACAGCGACGCTCAGTGGAAATGGGCAAGCTGGCCCTTGACGTCCCAGAGTCCTGAGAGAGCACCAGCCCCGGACCTTCGCTGGCTTCATCCGTGACCAGGAGATGGGGTCTCCTGCTCTGGGTGAATTTTCCAAACTTAGGCGCATGAAAACTGCAGATTTCCTAGTTTAGCCACGATCTTTTTTTTACGTGGAACATTTTAGAAAAGCCTGGAACTGACAGGAGAGGTGATCACCAGGATCATTGCCGTACATCCTGTAGCCTGGCCGACATGGAAGCCCCCAAGCTTTCACACACAAATTATGCAGTAGCATAAACACGGCCTAGAGGCCTCCACTCAAATTTCAAAGTGGCAGAGTACAGTCCACCTCCACATGCACGCACGTGCATACACACACACACACGTGCTCTCTTTCTTGGTCACCCTCACATAAATACTTGCCTTTTCGTTAATCACACGGAAAAGGAAACTTTGGGGCTGATAATAACATCCGGTCAAACAACGCCGTCCTGCCTCAAGGTGACCTTTTCTTATCAGGCTGGTGAGCTGGAAGCATGAAGAGGTACAAAGTAAAACACGGAGGGGGTGCCCCTACATGCCCTGGGGGTGCCCAGGGGAAAAATGTCCCTGCCAGGGTGCCTGTCTAAGTATATGGAGATGTTTGCTGGCATCACCTGCTCCCTCTGCAGCTGCTAGGTGAAAGCATGAACCAAGGGCTATGAAACATTTCACAACCAAGTACAAGTGAAATGTCCGTCAAGGAATAAAAACCCAGGCAGGTACAACAGATAACAAAGCGGGTTTCAATATTACAATGCTATCATGGGCCAGAATAAGTTTAAAAGCGGCAGAGGTTTCAGATGCTGTGATTATAGGGCCCTGCACTCATGATTCATCAAAAAAAAGCCCCCAAAAGCATTGAATAGTGTTATGAATCCAGTGTAAGCAAAGGACTGTCGTGCTTCTGCGATTATTAAAGAAGCAGCAACAGCTATAGACAGGCTGCCTAAACATATCCATCCTTTTCCCCTTTCCCAGTTTATCATTTTCTAAAATCTTCAAACATGTACTTAATTGAGGATGACCACCTAGTCAAAATGGAAAGGAGGGCACATACCTGCCTCTCCTCCCCGCCCCCTGCCCCCCCACCAGGGGCAAGGCCAGAGCAGAGCCAAGCAAGGTGAGGGGTGCATGCGGGCTGCTTGCTGCGGGTTTGGGGCTCCCTGCCCTGCTGCCTTTCCCCTAGGAGCGCCTCACTAGGAGCTGTGTGCCCCCTGCCCACCTGTAGCAGTAGGGGGCACAACTCCATGCTGCCACTGCCCGCACTGTTGCTGGATGGGCAGGGGGTGCCTCGCCATAGCAGCGCAGCCAGTGCGGGGCTCCCAGGGGTAAGAGAGCGGAGCAGGGAGCCCCAAACCCATAGCAAGCAGCCTGCATCTGCCCCCACCCCATGCACAAATCTGGGGGGGCATGTGCCCCCCATGTTCCCCTGCAGGGGATCCATGCAGCAGTAAGGCAGTGCCACCCCCAGTGCCCCCTGGACAAGCCACCCATAGTTCAGTCCTGCTCCCCAGTCCTGGGCCCCATTCACTGTCCTGGCTGGGCAGCATCCCTAGCCCCAGCTGCTGTCCCACTCCCTCCCTAACCATGGGGGCTTCGTTCTGCCCTACCCCCCAACCCCTCCCCTTCCAGAAACTTACCTGCAGGGAACTGCTCTCCATGCTGCCTGGCTGTAATCCCAGCCACAAGCATGTGTGTAGGCATGCACATGCACGTGTGCAAACACACACGTGCACCTGGCACCCCCTGCGTCCCGCTCCCAGCAACCCCAAGCAGCCTGCAAGGGGAAACCTGTTGTTTCCCACGGTGAATGGAAAACCCAGATCCCTGCAGGATGCTGCATATCTGGGATAAATGCTGTCATGGAGTCATGCTGCCCGGGGCTGAGACTTGATGTTCCCATTCTGGGACTGTCCCGCCCAATTAGGGAAAGGTGATCACGCTAATCTGATTGTTACATGGCAAAATTCCCATTGGTTTCAAATAGTGAAGGGTCAGGCCACAAAGCATGGAAAATCAGCAACTGTGGGTTAGCACAAAAAATTACCTGGCTGCGCTTCTGTACCTCTGTATGACTGCAAACCACGCAATGCTGGGGCTGCAGTGAGAGATCATTATCTTGTGAACAGCAGAATGAAGAGACTCCCACATCCGTCCTGTTTCAAAGTTTACTGCATTTCACAGCTGCCATAACAGGCTAGCATGCCTCTCGCTCTCCGGGAAGGCTATGGATTTTGCACATTGTTTGACTGGGTCTTTGGTGGCTGAATTTGTCCTGTGTTCAGGATGGCATTTCCAAATTTCCCTGGGTGTGGGATGAAGAGGTGTTAATGAGAGAAATGCAAGGGAATGAATCACAGCCGGCAGCAGTGTGTAAAGGAGTGATGTTCACAGGGAAGTGGTTGGACTGGTTCCTTCCCCTAAAAAGGGCCCTAAGAAGAACTGGAATGGTTTGTGCAGAGCAAATGTCAGCACAATGTAACTCTTTCTTACATGGAAATCCAAAATAAAACAGAAGAGCGGCATATGAGGCATAATTAAAGCCTGTCCCTAAATGCTCGTCCCTAAATATCAGTTCAGAATTATATACAAATTGAGGAAAGACACTTTTTTTCTTTTATTTCATTTTTCACACCTCATTCTCCAATTGATTTCTTCAAACCCCTATGTGACCCTAGACAGCTCAGGAGATGACCCATCAACTCCTCTGGCTTTACGGTTCAGTAAACAGAGGGCTAACACATGCAAGTAAGAGTTTGAAGAAGAGACTTAAAGTGAGAGGAAGTTGTTCATTTCTATGAGTCCACTTTCTTCGATGATCAAGGTGATTCTTAGAAAGCAGGTGCTCATGGGGGATTCACCTTCCCAAGCCAGCAGGTGTGGCAGGCTGGTGCTACTTAGTATTCATATTGCACTGTCACAGTCAAATGGAAGTGAAGTAATCCTGGGTCTCAGGTGTCTATCATTCCACCAAAAAAAAACCAGCTTTAAAACACACTGACAAGGTTAGGTCAGTACATGGTATCAGGGAAGGAACCAATAAGAATCACAGACAATTAGAGTTAGAAGGGACCACAGGAGGTCACATCTAGTCCAGCCCCCTGCTCAAACCAGGACCAGCCCCGACTACATCATCCCAGCCAAGGCTTTGTCCAGACGGGTCTTAAAAACCTCCAAGGATGGAGAGTCCACAACCTCCCTGGGTGACCTGTTCAAGTGTTTTGCCACCCTCCTTGTGAGAAATTTCTTCCCAATATCCAACCTCAACTTCCCTTGCTGCAGCCTGAGCCCATTGCTCCTTGTCCTGTCGTCTGCTCCCACTGAGACCAGTCCAGCTCCATCCTCTGTGCAGCCCCCCTGCAGGGAGGTGAAGGCTGCCATTCAATCCCCCTCGGTCTTCTCTTCTGCAGGCTAAATCAGCCCAATTCCCTCAACCTCTCCTCACCAGTCCTGTCCCCCAGCCCCTAACCATTTTTGTTGCCCACCACTGGACTCTCTTCAATTTGTCCACATCTGTAGTGGGGGGTCCAAAACTGGACATAGGACTCCAGATGTGACCCCCCCACTGCTGAATAGAGCGGAAGAATCACTGCACTCAACCTGTTGGCAACAGACCTATCAATTAGGGGTGTGCGAAGCAGGCCCTATTCAATTTGGATTTGGCCCAGATCAGGGAAAGTGATTCGATTCATTGATTCGGATCACTGTCCCTGTTTCGATTCAGCCGAATCCCAATCTGAAGATTCGATGCTGATTCAGAGTCGGCAATTTGGACATAGAAGCAGCTTTAAAAGTTTTTTCTATATACCTCGAGGTACCAGTGCGGCTCATGAATGCTGCGATGCTGGGGCGAATGAAGCATCCCACAGGAGCATGGGAGGGCCCTCCACATGCTTGGTGGCAAAAATGGAAGTGGACCAGAAGTACTTCCAGTCCATTTCTGGGGCCAAGGTGTGTCCTGCACCTCCCCAGCTTGATGATCGGCTGCAAGGGGACCCCAGATGCCCCCCAGGAGGCACCAGTCACTGAGCCAGAGGGATGCTGCGGGGGGGGGCAGCACGCTACCCGGGGGACCCAGAAGTGGACTGGAAGTGCTTCTGGTCCACTTCTGGATCTGCTGCCAAGCATGCTGGGCCCTGCCCCCCCGCCTGTGCCCAAGTGTTCTAGGTCTTTAAGAGGAAAACCTACATTTATCATTTGAGCTCAATGTTTCTAAAAACATCCCTGTGTGAGTATATGTTGTATTTAATATATCTTTATTAATCTAATGAAAGACCATAAGAGCCGTCATTTACTGGGTCAAACCATAGGTTCATCTTGTCCACCCTCCTATGTCACGAACAGTGGCAGCGTGGATGCTGAAAGGGAGAGGGCACGGGGGATGACCAAGGTTTTTCCCTTGTTCCTCTCCCACTTGCAGCCTCCAGCATTAGGGCGTTTATACCCTAGAGCGGTCCCGAGACCCGCTCTAATTAAAGTGCCTGGAGCATCTCATGTATTAGGGCCGCTGTGCTTAAAAATGGCAGCAGGGTCACTTTAACTAAAGTTCACTCCTGCTATAATTTTTAAGTGTGGGGATGCTGATACATAAGATGCTGGAGTCTGCTGAAGCACAGTAATTACCACACTCCAGCAGGCTCGATTAATTAAGCCTGTTCCAACATGCTGTAATTACAGTGCATCGGAGCAGCCTTGCTGCTCATGTATAGGTGCCCTGAAGGTCCAGGAAGTTGTGATTCAGAGGCTGTGCCCCTAACCCCCAGGTTCAATAGCTACAGATGCCCCTTTCCTCCAAGAACGTGTCTAATCCCTTTTTTAATCTGGTTAAACTGTCATCTGTCACAGCAGCTGGTGGCAATGAGTGCCGTGCTTTACTGACAAGCTGTGTGGAAAAAGCCCTTCCTGTTGTTAGTTCTAAACTTACCACCCACTAGTTTCATTCTAGCAGCCCTAGTTCTTGCACTGAGAGAGACAGCAATAATAAACCCCTACTTATTTTCCCTTCACCTTTTTATATTTTGTAAACCCTCACCATATCCCCTGTCAAAAGTCTCTTTTCTAAACCGAACAGGTCTCTTGGTCTCTCTTCACAGGGAAGACCCCCCATACCACTATACTCATAAATGTGACAGGGAGAGAGAAACACCTGATCCCTACCTTGTCCAACAAGGATACGGTTATCTACCAGGACTGGAACTTCATACTCCCCAAATCATGTTATACTGGCATGGAGCCGCTCAGAGCATCTCCTTCTCCTGTTGTGCACACCGTTTCTCTGCCAGGAGACGTTTTGCGGTCTAGTGGTGTATTGGGAAGGTTTCCTTTTCATGGGACTATCTTGTTGGGAAGGTTGTTTCTCAGATACCACCAGTCTCTGCTCCACTTACTTCTTTTTTGTCTGTTTGTTTTTCGCAATAGCTGCAATCATAGCTGGCCATGCATAATGATGAGTGCTTAACTAGAAAGGTGAAATGGGAATTTCTCTAAATACTCCTCAGGCAGCTTTGCCAATCTGCCTCTTCAGAAGATCTCCCAAGATCAAGCCTAACTACAGTAAGTCTCAGAGAATGAACGCTAGGTCTGGATGGTGGCACAAGACCTCTGAAGGTTGCTTGGCTCTGCAAAACGTCAAATAGCAAAGCTCCAGCAACCACTGTTGAAACATGCTGGGATGAGCATTCAAAGTATGCATCCCCCTCTTTGTATTGCATCCGTCAAACTAAAAGCCATAAGCCAAGACTGGCAATGTTGCATTCTCGAGGGTGACAAAATTATTGCCAGGGCAATTCACTCTGCCAACACATCCTTTCTTATTAACAATCCAGTCTTGGCAATGCCATGGGGCTCTGGGAGGTCACTATCCTTCTTCCAGCCATGCCTTGATACTCTCTACAGTCACATGGCCAGATACATGCACTCACATTGAAAGTAGTTGATCTGGAGCCAGCATTAATGCAAATGCCTTTTAGAGCAGAGACAGACACATAGGACACCTATACACGTGATGCATCTCTGCTCTGACACACGTTAATTAGCACACCGCAAAGGCGACTCAATTAATGGCGTCTGCTAAAGTGTGATAATTCCCATGCTGCAGCAGCCTCTGTGTCAGGTGTATTCAGCATCCCCACATTTCAAAATGGCAGCAGCACCACTTTAACTAAAGCTTGTTCAATGAGCTTAAGCTAAAGTGTCCCTGCCACCATTGTGAAGCATGGGACACTGAATAGACATGATGCTGCAGGCATTTGAATTACAGCGGCTCTCAGGCGGTTTGTATTTTACCATTCTGGGAATCGATCATAGCGTCTAAAAAGGAAACGCTGGTGTTGGAGTATTCAAGAGAGAGTCTGATGGAGGGGTGATGGTTATTGAATTTGTAGTGGAAATCAATGGGAGACTGCAGGTTTCCGATCCAAATGATGAAGATGTCATCTATGTACCTTAGGTATAGCAAGGGTTTGATGGTACAGTTCTTGAGGAATTCTTCTTCCAGGTAAGCCATAAACAGGTTGGCGTATTGTGGGGGCATTTTGGTGCCCACTGCTGTGCTCATGGTGGAGGAAGTGTTGGCTACTGAAAGTGAAGTCGTTGTGTGTGAGGATGAAGCGTATAAGTTCAGTAATATCTTTAGGTTTGTTCTCTGAATTGTAAGCTCGCTCTTGTAAGGCGGGCTTGGATGCCATCCTGGTGCGGGATGTTGGTAAAAAAGCTGATAACACCCATGGTGGCTAGGAAGGTATTGCTGGGAAGGTGGGTCATGTTGTTAAGTTTTCATAGAAAGTCTGTGCGTCTTGGACGCAACTCGGTCTTTGGGTGACAAGAGGTTTTAGGATGGAGTTGATGAAACCATATGCTTTCTCAGTTACAGTTTCATAGTTGGATATTTCAGGTCTGCCTGGGTTTCCTTGTTTGTGGATTTTAGGGAGCATGTAAAAAGTCCTGGATTGGGCAGTGGGGGGTCAAGTTTTGTAGTTTTTCTTGTAATTCAGATGGAAATTATGTGATTGTGGTTTTGAGTTTTAAAGTGAAAAGGAGAGTTAGATCTTCCTCTAGTTTTTCATAGTAGGTGGTGTCAGAGAATTATCTATTGGCTTCTTTTATGTAGTTTCACGGTTAAAGATACCTATAGCTACTCCTTTACCTGCTGGTTTTATTATTATTTGACTGGTGAATCTTGGAGAGCCTATGGCCCTTCTCTCCGAGCGGGAGAGGTGCTTGTTGTTGAGTATTTCACTGGTCAGTCTTTCCCCGAAGCAGTCACTAGAGTGGTTGAGGTTTGAATTTCATTGACGGTGACGTGTCCAATCAGATTGTTTTTAGTTTTTGGGCGGGTTAATCCGTTCTTCAGTGTTGTCACAGGACAAAGTGTTGTTGAAAGTGGATTTGTTTTGGCTGTGGAAACACTCCTTCCTGAGACGGAGGTGTCAGAAAAGTCCTTCCAGTTCTCCACATTGTAGTATCTTATTAGGGTATTTTCCAGACAGAAATTAAGGCCTTTAGAAAGGATAGATTTTTTGGCTTTGGGAAGTGCGTGCGTGGAGAGGTTGGTAACAGTTGAGGGTTGACCGGTTCCTCCGGCTGCATCAGGGAGGAGGTGGGAACGTTGTACGGCGGTGGTGCTGTTTCTCCAGTGGTGGGTTAGAGTCTGGGAAAGTTGTTCCTGTTGTAACTGGTTCCATTTCTTCTTTCTGTGTTGGATCGGTGTTGTAAAAAATCTTTGGTAGTCTTATTGTATACGTTGTATAATGTCAGAGGATTGTAAATGTTCGGTCCTCTGAGAACAGTGTTGTGTTTCTTGCAGAAGCTTAGAAAATATATGTCACTGTTGAGTTTGGCTTCTTTCTTCTTCATGTTGTGAAGTTTCCATTTTGCTTTCTATAAAATCTTTCAGCAGTGAACCCTCTTGTTAGAACGGGCCACCTGTGCTGCTGTGTGTCGATACCCATCCTCAGCTGAGCTCAGCCACTCACCCATTGGCCAGTACATCTCCAAACTTTGCCCTTTGCTAGACCGATATTCTCGACTCCTTGGGCTGAGCCTGGTTTTTTCCTCATCTCTGTCTGCACGGCTCCAAGACCCACGAGTGCGGCCCATGAAAGCAGGAGAGGAGTCTGGAATACCTGGCGCGTAACAGCAACAGCTCAATCACGTCCATCTCTTCCTGTTCCTTCCCTCGCCTCCTCAAAAGCAAAGAGGAAAGCAGAATCTGCCCCCAACTCCAGTACTGGGGCATTCAGGCCCCTGGGGGCAGCTCACCCCAGTTTCCCAGACACAGCCCTCCAAAGCGCGATGCTTCCCCAAACAACCATTGGGACAACGTGGCTCCATTTCTTCTCAGGGCAGGGGGGCTGCTTTTCAAGCGCTGCCCTATTGCCTTGGCTCTTTGGCGGGTTTGTTGGGTCACGCGTATGACCATGTTTTGCTCTACCTGTGGGCTGGCAAGCACCCCAGCGCCAGCAGTTCCTCCTTGAAGAACTGTTCGCCGCATCTCCAATGAAAATACCCTTTTTATGTGCTAAACCCAGCGCCACATTCCAAATGTAACAAATTAAAGTGCTTCAAAGTTTGAAAATACCTTAAATGCTAGGATAAGCAGAACTATAAAAAGCTTCACACCACAAATCAAGGACTCTACTGGAATGTGTCCCGGAAGGGAGCCTGAAAACGAGTCTGGGATTGTCTGACATTATCCTAAGTGAACGGGGTCAGGACTCCTCCTGTCTATCACTGAATTTGGGTTTATTCATGATCTTACGCTTGCTACTTGGGGGAGTCACAAGGAGCTTCTTGGATGTCTCCTTGTCCACTCCACTTAAAATGGATTTTAATAGTGTCCCTCTTTGGATTTCAAAACAAAAAGAAGAAGAAGAAAGTGCATTACACTGGATTCAAAATGTTTGTTTCTGCGCCTCTCTTCCAAAATGAAGTGCTTTTCTTTTGTGTGCGCGCGCTTAGTGCTGCTGCCAAAGTGATTTGAACCGTGCGCCGCTAAAAAGGCAAACTTCTGAATTCCAGGCTCTGGTCTAAAGAATAATTTATGTTTGGGTGGAAAGTATATTTTCCCATGCAGACGGGGACAAAAGGACACCTTTGAAAATACTGCAAGTACGTGTATGAGAGCACTGCTCCTCCAGGACTCCTGCTGGTATTTTTACAGTACGAGAGTCTAAGCCCAGGATAACTTGTCTCCTTGATGAACTAAGATTGCAGTAGTCTTAAAAAAACAATGAGAGAGATGTCCCACAGAAAAGAATGCCGCTTGGTTTGCGTCCCAGCTACAGAATTACGCTTTCAACAGTCTTTCCCAGCATCGTGCAAAGCTTCTATCAAACACCAAGGCTATTATTAGCGTAGTCTAAATTCAACAAGTATTTCAGACAACCATCAAATTGTTCTCAAAGGCCAAGGCTTCTGCTTCCTGATTCTGTAGAAATAGAGGACTTTCATAGACATTTACACTCTCGAAATATTTCAGATATTAACTACCCTCTACAGGCAATGATAAATGTATTGAATATCTATAGGCAATGATAAATGTATTGAATACAAGGAGATGCCAGACATGTCAGTCACAGAACATTAACGCTGGAAGTAGGCTTGATGCGTTTGTATCCACCAGCCAAGAAACTACAAGTCTTTTTTTCTCTAAAGGCTATCTAAATAAGATATAGTAGATACATGCAGTAGGTAAATGAGACCAGTCTTGAAACTTTTCTTATGCTAGGTTATTAATGAACGAGCACACTACAATAGTCAAAAGACCTTGACTGCAGCTCTGCTGAAGTAAACCACTGCTCGCGAAAGCTTGTGCTGCGCATCTGTGATTTAGTTAATTTGTAAGGTGAAAATCTACCTGGCTTTCTGGCCAACTTTGGATTAACGTGGCTAACAACCTCTCTCTACATCTCTGAAGTCATGACTATGGACCTGGCAGCACAGTAAGGATCCAAGATATTGGTTTTTCTCCATAGCCCAAGGCATGAAACACGTCAAGGAAGAGAGAACGTTTTCATCCGCAGTCCGATTATGATTTTCTCAGTCTTCCTAACTATTCTCCTAACAGCTGCACAGAACTAACGAGCACCTGGAAACCTCATTCTTTGTACCAGGAATCTGATTAGGAGGACAGGACAAGACTTTTGTGCTGAAGGTTATAACAACTCATGGTACCCCCTGAAAGTGGTAAGCAGGGGCTGTATTAGGACAGCTTCTCTCTTTCCCCAAAGAATTGGCCCATCCGTAGATGCTAACAATTATCGTCAGCAGCACAAGCAGGCATCCTGCAGCTGCTCAGAGCTCTTGGCTTCCACTGTGGCATATGCAGTACTGCTCACGGTGCGTCAGAGCAATCGCAAAACGTATGGACAACGGGCGATGCTCTCGGCGGGTGTCTCTTGGCATATCTCCAAGCCCGCAACGGAGTTATGCTCATTGCCACTAACAGAGAAAAGATCGGTCATGTCCACATCCCAGCAAAAGCATCCTGTCCTACATTCGAATCATCTCATGATCTCCCGAAGCCTGTTGCTTCAGAGGCTGTCTTACGTTCTTGCTCATTTGAAGAGTCTCTGAAGATACTTTCCAGCACTACAGAGTGCCAGGAGGTTAGACCAGGGTCTATCACTGCCTCGAGAGGTATTAAACACAGAAACTCATTTCTGCATAGAATTGAAGAGTGCTGCCCCCATAAAAGTTTGTCTTGACACCCAAAAGCACGTTAAAAAAATGTTCATCATGACCTCTGCTAAGGTACAACTATCAAGTTTCAAACAACCCCTCCAATGAACTTTTCACCTCAGTTGTTAATTATGGATCGGCGACTGTCTTATTCTGCACCCATTCAGGCCTGCTGGGATATTATGATGTTTGGTCAAGATCCAATACTAGAAATAAATTAACTCCCCATTTAGAGCCAGACTATATGAGAAGCCTCTCGTGGTTCCTCTGAAGCATGACTGCCTGAAATTCCCATTTAATTGCCATCCCTGGCGCACACTCCAGCCTCTGCAAATCTCAACAGTGGCAAGGTGCACATAAAATACAGGAGACATGATGCACCATCTCCCAATAATAGAAAAGTGGACTGGATTAGGTCCTATTTTTCACCATGTCAAATGAAAAAAATAACTACAGGGTAGAACTGAGCAGTATTGAAACAACAGTGCTGAAGTCCTACCGACACATATTTGAACCACCATGCGACCGGTTTCCCTTGTGACACTTGATTTGCGTGTTTTCTCCCTAAATGTGTCTTGGGAACAGTAATTAAGCCAAAGAGGCAGAAGAATGCTTAGCTGTTCTTCCTGGTGAGAAATGAGACATTGCACAGGGAACGAAAGCCTCAAGAAAAGAAAGATTTGCTAGGCACGTGTGACCTGTAATGACTTCGTTAGATATTGCTTGGCTATCAATGCTAAGAGAATAAATCTGGAACCACTGGGAAAGCAAAAGAGAAAAAAAAACAAAAAAAACCCCAAAGGGAAAATCAGAAGTAGGAATTTTAAACAGGAAAAGCATGGCGTCAGGACTGGCTGCAGATAACAGAGTGCTCTGCTGAGCACACAAACAAACAAAAAATAACACAGGCAAACTGGCAAAATAGTCCTCCGACCGACTTAACCACTGCTCTGCTACAGTTACAGGTCTCCAACCAACACTGTAATTTTGTCATCGCTTTGGAATCCGTCGCTGCGGAGAAATCAGATGTCTTCGGTGCTAACCGAACAACAAGGAGACGAAACTTCAGAAGCAAAAGGCTTAACATTTCCCCTTCTGAAAAGTGGGGAAAGTGATACTGAGCTCTTCTGTAAAGCACTTTGAGATCCGCCAGCGAGAGGAAGCAAGAGCCAGGTGGTCCAGTCATTATCGATCACAGTGCGGAGGACTGAATGCCACTAGCATAGTGGTCAGACTGTATTCCCCCTCAAAAGACATTGAAAAATTGATGCAAACGAGTGAGCAAGTGGCCCAAACTGTATTCCTGCTGGCGCCCTTCCCTTAGGCAATATCGCAGAGTCAAAATGCATCACTACTGCCTGTCTGCTCTCTGTGCAGAGCTACTTGTTTTCATGGTGCTTCCATGAAAGGATAAGTGGATGTTCCAACAGAAAGGGTCAGCAGTCGAAGCCCCTGCCCCGTCTTAAATATTATGTACCAGACATCTCCGAATGGACAGCTATTCGTCTCTTTCCCACTGTCTGCAACTGGGCAGCCCTGATTCCTGTGAGAACCTGGAGAGGTCAGGGTCTGCTCTCCGAGGTCTGCACAGAGACAGGAGGAAGGGAAGACCGTCCGTGGCTACAGACAGTTACACTGCGTGCATCCGCGGGACGGGCAGCACTGCAGTGCAGGCAGTGACAGTCACCCAAAAGTCCCATGGATCTAACCTGCCAAGGCCACGTGTACAGCCTTGCCTCAGCACAGCTCTTGCCTTCCTCGTTTTCTGACCAGCAGCAGGCACCTGGCGGGTTTCCCTTCCATAATGCTCTGCCAGCGGATAACCCTTCCCATGGGGTTCACAGGGCATGGGGCTGGAAGTAATTGGTCAGCAGAAGCTTGCACAGAAAAGCCCAGCAGAACTGGAATTGCTTTTGCAAGAAGGAGTTTCCAAAACACTGCTGCATACTCAATACGCAAGCTAATGGAAATCTTTCGTGCTATATTCCCCTATCCAGGTCCCTCTCACTACATTGCCTATGGTGGATTCTCCCCCTGCATACCTACTGAACTCCCAGGATCTCTCATGGGTTGGTGTATCCATAAAACTCAGGGGCTCAGCAATCTAGGGAGGCTCCAGTTACACAGACTGCACAAATAATTAATGTTTCAGCTATTATTTATGCTTGAAATAAAATCACCTGGAAACCCCAGCAAATTTGGCCGGAAAGGTAAAATGGTCAGTCTTCTGTTCCATCACTCCTAATTACAGCCATCAAACGGGAATGAGTACAGAGACTGTATCCACATGGAGAAGCTGAGGTTTATCCCAGTTTTTATGGCTGTTCTTACCAGCATTTTTCAAATAGTAAAAACAGTCTCAGGAGATTATAAGATGATGTTCCGGATGTGTATCCCATAACTGATAACTAAACAGTGCTAAGGCATTATCTTATCTTCCCATCAGGATTTAAATTCGGAGCGCTGCTTTCTAAAGCCAAGTGGCTGGGCCAAGAAGAAAGTTTCTGAGAACATGACTGCGCCCACTGGAAATGTTCCCAAACATACTTTTCTCCATCCTTCATCCCCAGGAGTTAAGGGTCTATCTTCAAAGAATGGGAAATGCAGCACTTGAGCCTCTTCCAAGATCTGTGAGAAATGTCTACAACTAGAGGAAGAATGAAAAGATGAGGTCCCTTGCTTTTATGATGAGGGAAAGCCAAGTGCCAGAATAGTTGCAGGCAGATAGGAAGTGTCCAAGTCACTTATCGCTCCACGGGGCAAAGCCCAAGACCCAGCCACCAGGAACGCAGCAGGCAGCACCGGCATACTCGTAACACGGCCCTCCACTTGGCTCCAGCACAGATCAAGTGATTTTGGGTGCCATCCAATGGCAGAAGTGTTATGGCCAAAATGCTCTGTGGCAAGGGTGGGGATGAAGGTAGCAAGGTTCACAGCTGAAAGATACTCTAAGCCCCCCTGGCCAGAGAGAGCTGAGAACAGAGGAAGTACAGTGAGGAGATCATCTCTGAGCAGGGCCTGCATACCAGCCCCAGTTGCAGACTATTATATCGCTCACTCAGAGAAAGGAGCAGGTGTAATCTTCAGTTCCTCTTTTTGCTGCATCCCTACCCTTACCCTGTAGGCCAGTCACCACAGTGAATGGCACTTTGGCGGAGAACTGGTCCTCCCATTAGTCTGGGAAACACTGGTGAATGAGCATGAGAATAGCAGGGGTGAGGGGGAGCATCAGGTTGCAAATGGTTTGCAAAAGTGCTACATGATCAGGAATAAGAAATAGCACTACCTCCTTAGGTAGCACTTTTAACCCCTAGATCTCAAAGCTCTTTCAGAGTTAGGCAAGAATCATTATCCAAGTCTTATAGATGAGAAAAGCAATGGAGGTCCTTTTACTTAAGGTCACACAGAGAGTCACTGGAAAGCTGGGCATAGATCATTGATTGTGTGATCATTGATTATCAATTCAACTGATTTGCCGCTCGTGATCAGTCTGGGCAGCCCTGGCCCACCCACCATGGGCACCCTTATCCCTTTTGTTCCAAAAAGGCGGCACCAGCCCCTTTTCAGACCTCACTTTGAAGACAGGGAGGGGTTTTTAAAAAAGGCTAAAAAATAAGGAGCACCAGTCTCGTTCCATTCCTATGGGAACTCGCACGGATGCCTAACTCACTTAGGCTCCTTTGAAAAACCAGCCTTTATCTGATGGCTCTGAATAGGACTGAGCAATGTGGGAGTTAAAAGAAATCATAATATCCTACCTATAATGACTAAAAAACAGGAAAAGCCATTATATCCAGTAATAAAAGGGCTGCTTCCCTCCACATTCACTCAGCTCCCCATGCAGCAAAGCAGATTTTACCGCAGGAATTGGTATAACTGTTCTCGAAGAAAGGACTTACTTGCACATTTTCTGAAGCGCAAGCTGCTATGATGCAAATGCACAGGCCGTGTGGGTGCTGCCTCTCATTGTTGGTTTTCCAGTTTCTTGCTACAATCTGCAGAGCAAGGTAGTTCCCCAGCTCTGGCCTTTGAAGAGCCTAAAATGCAGAGCCATAATAGTTTCTCTGTAGCATTCCCCAATGTTGACATGTTTGGTGCCTGCTTCATCAAGTAAACCTTGTAATCTCCAACGGGGTTGTCTAGGGTGCACTAAATTAGCTAGCTGTTCTTGCATTTCTGCTGAATACCTTCTGGGTAGCTTAATAAAAAGCCCTTCAGGAAAAATATAAAAATACACAGAAAGGCTTTCTTTCCCTCGCCATGTAAAGAGAGCTCACAACCCCAAGAGGCCTCAGCATGCTGCGCAGGGTCCAACTTCCATCAGCTAAGAGTTAAAAGATACCCAGAACTTGGAGCAGATGTCAAGTGCTGTAAGGCTAAGCCTGGAAGAGCATCCGCTGAGAAAGACAGATGCTGGTCAAGCCACTCCAAACGTACAGACCCTGCCACATCAAGTGAATGGGATGCGGAGAATCACTGGCAGTTAAAACAGCAAGGAGTGCCTTAGCAGGTGTGTCCCCCCACAGATTTCAGTGGGACGCCCCGGGCGCATCTACATGTGCATGAAGGTGCTTTTTTTTTTTTTAATGCACATTAAATGTAGTACCTCTAAGGTAAGGTACTAAAGAAATGCGCATTCGGCTGCTGAATGCACAGTAAGGAATGCATACGGTTTTTAAACAACACTTAATGCACAGCAACCTGTTTTACAGTGCATTAGCATAATCACATGGGCTTTTTACGTGAGGCTTTCATGCACCGTAGAATCGGCTATTGTGCAGTAAAGTGCATGTGTAGACACACCTAATCAGTTCCTAATCAGTTTGAGCTTGGGGGCTGGCATAATCTCACACAATATATTTTTATGGCGTAGAACGGCCTTACCTGTGTTAGCAGACCCACCAAGAGGGTTTTTCCAAAGCTAGGTTTTGCTCTCCCCCCACCCCCGCGATGCTGTTTGTTGACCTTGCCTCTACCTGGGCAGCAAAAACAGTCACGTTTCATTTTCTGGTTTCCACGCACCAGCACATTGCTGAAACGCTTGACTTACAAACAGGGCAGGGGATATTTAAATCCAAACACTGCCCTTTTTTATTTCCCTTTTCCCTTCATTTTGCTTTCCCATAATCTCTTCACATCAGCTCAAAATTTGGACTTCAACTACCTGCTAGGTCCCCTCTCATCAAAGCCTGCCTTCAGTTACTAGAAGGCTAAGCATCTGAATAATGACCCACTTATCTTTGCTGTTGAAGCAGAAGCACATTAGATAGTTCGAGCTCCAGCCTAAAACTCTCTGACTGGGTTCCAGCTATAAACATTAACAGGAAGAGGTTAATTTTTTGATTCAGTTAATATAAATACCAAAAGGTTCCTCGCCGCACTGTCCCACATCACGGCAACATACATTCTGTAATTAGAAGCATATTTTTGTGATTTCGAGGTATATTTTGCCAAACCAACAAAAAGCATCAAGCTCCAACATTTATGCCAAAAATACCCACTGTGTAATTTATGCCAAATCAACAAAAGTCTTCTTTTGTCCTTCCCAAACCACACTAAAGAACAGTCTGTTAAGAAGTCCAAATGCTAAAGTTCAGGAAAAGGCCTCTATTATACAGCATACAAGATAGGGATGAGATAACAAAACCCAGCCAAGTCCAGCCGTTTCTCTGCTGCGAAGACAGCAGGTTGGCATCTTATTTTATGCCAGGACTTGTCTCTCTCTTGCTCTGTTTGTTTGCCCCCCTCTCTCTCTGTATTTGCCTACAGCTTACTTCACATCTGGAATGTGTAGGCAGCCATCCATGTGTTTGCAGTAAACCTTGAAAGCACAGCCAATGAAGACCACATGGGCAGGTACACCAGAACGCTAACCCAGGTTTTAAAAACTGCAAGAGCAGTATTGCAAGAGGTATAGAAACTATTGGACACAGCTGAATTATGAAATAAGAGGGGAGAGCATTTTGGTGGTAATTAAGCCTTTCCTTTCCCAACTTGAAGAAAAATGTTAATTAGAAGTTCAAGCATTTGGTTTTAATTCAGCCCAGTGCACAAATGGTTTATTTCTACACAGCGCATTTTCATAGTCTATGAAACAGCCTGCAACTAGGAAGCATTATAGCTAGTGATTACAGCTTTTACATGAAGTTATTATACTTTGGAAAATACTGGCAGAATAGATTCACTTACAATTCTCTCTGCACATTAGGGTGGATCCATGTGCAATTAATTAGGCAGGCTGGGTACAGCCAATTAACAACCATTAAAAGAGAGAGAGAGGGGAATCGAGCAATCTTTACATATTCAGCACAGATATTAAAAATGGCATTTTGCGGGAGTGCACAGCTTTGAACTGAATTCACTTGAGAGCATCTGCTGAGTCTTTAACTAACTGGATATTGTTTGGATGAATGTTAGACAATAACCTTCAATCTGGCACCAGCTGAGAGCAAATGATTCACTGCCATGGCAACCGCTAATGCAAAGGTTCCTTGCAATAAGTGTTTATTATTTATAGGCAGGTCAGTGCAGCTCAATGCCAATTTAAAATAGCCCCCAAAGCTTCCTTCGGTTTTAAACCTAAGCCCTGTGTGTGCACACTTCCTTTCCACTGGCCAAGGCGTCTGTGCCAACGCAATGCTAATAGCTGAAGGCCACTCAGCAAGGACTGGATCCAACACGCTCTGAAAGCAATGGGGAGACTCCCCTTGCCTTCAGCTTTTAATCAAACCTCAATCCTTTATGTAGCTCTTGGTACAGTTGTAGGCCTTACGGCAGGGGATGGAGAAATACAGAAAACAAATGACATTTGTTAGGGACTACTGGAGTGTAGGTCCTATTAAAAATACACAACACTAAAGGCTCGGAAGAGTCCCTGACACAAACTCGTAGGTTGAGTTTGGAGGTAGAACCACAGATTTGGGCAAAAGAAACCACGCGATGGGAGAAGCGCTTTCTGTAATCGCGTCTGACAATACTGCTTGTTTGTGCAAAACTCCACAGGTAACAGTAGCCGGGGCAGTAAATGCGGCAGCAGCCACCACTGACTTCTGGGGACTGTTCAACAGGACGTCAGGTTCCCTCTGCCAACTTCAAGGGGCTCTGCACCAGCGCGTGCTCATCGCCCCGCTCCAGCTGAGGATCTGCCCTTCCCAGCAGAGCAGGCTCCAGTTTGGGAGAGAGTATCTGAATGCCGGGGCTGCCTCTGGATCGCCCCTGCAGAGCACGCACTGCACTTGGCGCTCTACAGCCTGCGCTTCCCCCAGCGCCTCCGACTCTTACCCAAGGCAAGGCAGGGTGAGATCCTCGGGCGCTTCTCCGTGACTAGACCATGTCGCCGCAGACTCAATTAACCGAGTTATCAGAACGCTCCAGGGCCTGCAGCGTCTCGTGTACCCAGAGTCCCCGCGTTTCAAAATGGCTGCAGGGGCAATTTAACTAACGCTTGTTGAACGAGCTGTACTTCAAGCGCCCCCACCACCCTTTTGATGCTGAACACACAAGACACTGCAGGTGTTGTAATTAGAGCGGCTTCCAAGAGCCACTCGAATTAAAGTGCCCCTCCCCTCCACCCCTGAGCATGCCTGTAGGTGCCTTAAAGACTAATGGTTTCCCTGCAACTCTTGTAGTGAACTCTGGAAATGTGATCTGTCTTGCTTTTAAAGCACTTCCCTTCCAATCACCACATGCAGCCCCAGTACATGCAAAAACGTGATCAGGGAGACAACAGCAGTTTTCCTCCCCTTAATCGTTTTCCTCTGAATCCTCTACACTTGGCTGCCGTTGGATACAGGATACTGAGTGCATGGACCAGGGGACTCCTGCATTCCTATCTCTCTGGCTTGCTGCTTTGTGTCATTTGGCAGAGATTTACCC
>NW_017728911.1:38074217-38085337 GCF_001723895.1 Crocodylus porosus | reverse complement strand
CATCTACATGTGCATGAAGGTGCTTTTTTTTTTTTTTTAATGCGCATTAAATGTAGTACCTCTAAGGTAAGGTACTAAAGAAATGCGCATTCGGCTGCTGAATGCACAGTAAGGAATGCATACGGTTTTTAAACAACACTTAATGCACAGCAACCTGTTTTACAGTGCATTAGAATAATCACATGGGCTTTTTACGTGAGGCTTTCATGCACCGTAGAATCGGCTATTGTGCAGTAAAGTGCATGTGTAGACACACCTAATCAGTTCCTAATCAGTTTGAGCTTGGGGGCTGGCATAATCTCACACAATATATTTTTATGGCGTAGAACGGCCTTACCTGTGTTAGCAGACCCACCAAGAGGGTTTTTCCAAAGCTAGGTTTTGCTCTCCCCCCACCCCCGCGATGCTGTTTGTTGACCTTGCCTCTACCTGGGCAGCAAAAACAGTCACGTTTCATTTTCTGGTTTCCACGCACCAGCACATTGCTGAAACGCTTGACTTACAAACAGGGCAGGGGATATTTAAATCCAAACACTGCCCTTTTTTATTTCCCTTTTCCCTTCATTTTGCTTTCCCATAATCTCTTCACATCAGCTCAAAATTTGGACTTCAACTACCTGCTAGGTCCCCTCTCATCAAAGCCTGCCTTCAGTTACTAGAAGGCTAAGCATCTGAATAATGACCCACTTATCTTTGCTGTTGAAGCAGAAGCACATTAGATAGTTCGAGCTCCAGCCTAAAACTCTCTGACTGGGTTCCAGCTATAAACATTAACAGGAAGAGGTTAATTTTTTGATTCAGTTAATATAAATACCAAAAGGTTCCTCGCCGCACTGTCCCACATCACGGCAACATACATTCTGTAATTAGAAGCATATTTTTGTGATTTCGAGGTATATTTTGCCAAACCAACAAAAAGCATCAAGCTCCAACATTTATGCCAAAAATACCCACTGTGTAATTTATGCCAAATCAACAAAAGTCTTCTTTTGTCCTTCCCAAACCACACTAAAGAACAGTCTGTTAAGAAGTCCAAATGCTAAAGTTCAGGAAAAGGCCTCTATTATACAGCATACAAGATAGGGATGAGATAACAAAACCCAGCCAAGTCCAGCCGTTTCTCTGCTGCGAAGACAGCAGGTTGGCATCTTATTTTATGCCAGGACTTGTCTCTCTCTTGCTCTGTTTGTTTGCCCCCCTCTCTCTCTGTATTTGCCTACAGCTTACTTCACATCTGGAATGTGTAGGCAGCCATCCATGTGTTTGCAGTAAACCTTGAAAGCACAGCCAATGAAGACCACATGGGCAGGTACACCAGAACGCTAACCCAGGTTTTAAAAACTGCAAGAGCAGTATTGCAAGAGGTATAGAAACTATTGGACACAGCTGAATTATGAAATAAGAGGGGAGAGCATTTTGGTGGTAATTAAGCCTTTCCTTTCCCAACTTGAAGAAAAATGTTAATTAGAAGTTCAAGCATTTGGTTTTAATTCAGCCCAGTGCACAAATGGTTTATTTCTACACAGCGCATTTTCATAGTCTATGAAACAGCCTGCAACTAGGAAGCATTATAGCTAGTGATTACAGCTTTTACATGAAGTTATTATACTTTGGAAAATACTGGCAGAATAGATTCACTTACAATTCTCTCTGCACATTAGGGTGGATCCATGTGCAATTAATTAGGCAGGCTGGGTACAGCCAATTAACAACCATTAAAAGAGAGAGAGAGGGGAATCGAGCAATCTTTACATATTCAGCACAGATATTAAAAATGGCATTTTGCGGGAGTGCACAGCTTTGAACTGAATTCACTTGAGAGCATCTGCTGAGTCTTTAACTAACTGGATATTGTTTGGATGAATGTTAGACAATAACCTTCAATCTGGCACCAGCTGAGAGCAAATGATTCACTGCCATGGCAACCGCTAATGCAAAGGTTCCTTGCAATAAGTGTTTATTATTTATAGGCAGGTCAGTGCAGCTCAATGCCAATTTAAAATAGCCCCCAAAGCTTCCTTCGGTTTTAAACCTAAGCCCTGTGTGTGCACACTTCCTTTCCACTGGCCAAGGCGTCTGTGCCAACGCAATGCTAATAGCTGAAGGCCACTCAGCAAGGACTGGATCCAACACGCTCTGAAAGCAATGGGGAGACTCCCCTTGCCTTCAGCTTTTAATCAAACCTCAATCCTTTATGTAGCTCTTGGTACAGTTGTAGGCCTTACGGCAGGGGATGGAGAAATACAGAAAACAAATGACATTTGTTAGGGACTACTGGAGTGTAGGTCCTATTAAAAATACACAACACTAAAGGCTCGGAAGAGTCCCTGACACAAACTCGTAGGTTGAGTTTGGAGGTAGAACCACAGATTTGGGCAAAAGAAACCACGCGATGGGAGAAGCGCTTTCTGTAATCGCGTCTGACAATACTGCTTGTTTGTGCAAAACTCCACAGGTAACAGTAGCCGGGGCAGTAAATGCGGCAGCAGCCACCACTGACTTCTGGGGACTGTTCAACAGGACGTCAGGTTCCCTCTGCCAACTTCAAGGGGCTCTGCACCAGCGCGTGCTCATCGCCCCGCTCCAGCTGAGGATCTGCCCTTCCCAGCAGAGCAGGCTCCAGTTTGGGAGAGAGTATCTGAATGCCGGGGCTGCCTCTGGATCGCCCCTGCAGAGCACGCACTGCACTTGGCGCTCTACAGCCTGCGCTTCCCCCAGCGCCTCCGACTCTTACCCAAGGCAAGGCAGGGTGAGATCCTCGGGCGCTTCTCCGTGACTAGACCATGTCGCCGCAGACTCAATTAACCGAGTTATCAGAACGCTCCAGGGCCTGCAGCGTCTCGTGTACCCAGAGTCCCCGCGTTTCAAAATGGCTGCAGGGGCAATTTAACTAACGCTTGTTGAACGAGCTGTACTTCAAGCGCCCCCACCACCCTTTTGATGCTGAACACACAAGACACTGCAGGTGTTGTAATTAGAGCGGCTTCCAAGAGCCACTCGAATTAAAGTGCCCCTCCCCTCCACCCCTGAGCATGCCTGTAGGTGCCTTAAAGACTAATGGTTTCCCTGCAACTCTTGTAGTGAACTCTGGAAATGTGATCTGTCTTGCTTTTAAAGCACTTCCCTTCCAATCACCACATGCAGCCCCAGTACATGCAAAAACGTGATCAGGGAGACAACAGCAGTTTTCCTCCCCTTAATCGTTTTCCTCTGAATCCTCTACACTTGGCTGCCGTTGGATACAGGATACTGAGTGCATGGACCAGGGGACTCCTGCATTCCTATCTCTCTGGCTTGCTGCTTTGTGTCATTTGGCAGAGATTTACCCTTGAGTTTCCTGGCTTGTATTGTTAACAACATTGTCAGGAGCACCTACAGCTGAGGCAGTACCTTTGGAAAGGTATTTATCGATTGTAATAAGCAGCCAGCCTGCTGCGGGGGGGTTGGCACCACACCAGCTAGCCCATGGCTGTTCGGACATGGCCCATTTGGCCATTCTCCTTAGAGCGGGCTAGGGGAAATGGGTACTGGTGGGGCCAGGAGACAAGCTGCTTGGGCTTCACTAAAGTACACCTCATTATTACCCCCCTTCAGTGTATTAATTGATTGAAGGGTTGGACACTGCCGCCTTCTAACACGCCGGCTCTTCCGCGTTCAAGGAGTGCAATGGGAGCGCTGCTGAAGGGACGCATGTTGGAGAACCTGTTGCAGGACTGGGCTCTGGCTGCCCATAAGGAACCAGAACCCCTTCCCTCCTTCCTCAGGACCACCCCGCTGCTGCATTTCATTACATCGTGTTTCCGAAGCCAGCTGGGTGGATCAGACATACTGCTGTAGTTCGAAGCGTGCCGAAAAGCAGTCCAGGGGAGGGGATTTTTGCCGTGGGAAGGCAAGAGCACCAAAGATTTTCCGTGACCCGCTAGGGCTTCATCCGCATCAGCATCGTCAAGCAGCACTGGGAACTGAAAGACGGTGGGTAGCAAAAGCAAGTATTTTGGGCACTGGCAGCGCTAAACCGCTGACTTAGACCATGACTGGCCTTTTGCATTCCCTCTAATGCTATTTCGCCTGGCCAAGCTTGCCTGGACTAGCAGCCCTGGGGCAGACTCCATCCGACTTCTCCAAGTTAAAGTCACAGCGTGTGCTGCTCAGGCCGTCCCTTGGAGGCTTTTTTTTTTTGCCTTTGTTGTTCAAACGTGCAGTCTTGACTTCATCCCAAAAAGGGCGCCGAGCTCCAACCGGTCGCTGTCAAAACAACTCCGCTGGGGAGATAAGAGAGCTGGGACTTTGAAGAGGCTCCTTCCTGCAGGCTGCTCACTATCTCTTCAAGACGCTCGTCAGGCCCTCGAGGAAGGGCAGCAGACGCATGGAAAGCCAGGAGCCAGCCCCTTCCCTAAGCCTCCCGTGACATCACAGCAGACTATTTAGCAGGCTTGTGAATCCCAGATAAAACACCAAGCGATTACTGTCCAGAGGAACCTCTGGTTTCTATCAGCGGATGGGGCCCGTTCCCATCAGGGTGGAGATTCATTCATGAAAGTGCAAGGATTTCTGCCCATCTCCCCCAGATCCCTCCATTTCTCTCGGATTTCTGTCCATTCCCCCCTCGTTCCTCCAAGCCACCTCCTCCTGAATCAGATTAGGCTGAGGCTTTGGAGTGCTCCCAGCTCCAGCCCAAGAGAAAACGAGATTATAAAGGGATGTTATTTATTTGCTAGGTTTCCTTTCCAAACAGCTCAAATCTGCCTTTGAGGGAAGCCTCCCCAAACAAGAGCTGGCAATTGGCAACCATCTGGGTTTTTTCCAGAGGGGCCAATTCAAGATATCCTTTTCCCTCTCTGGTTCTTGATTCATCTTGAATTATTCACGTGCCAAAGTGATTTCGGGGCATGAGTGCAGGACTGAATCAGGGCCTTGCAGCTCTCTGACCACAGCCCAAGCACCCAGCAGACTTGACTCTGCTAGCCACGCAGTTACGCTAGCTTTGTCCCTTTTATTGGATGGGTGAATCATCTGCAAATCAACCCCAATTTCTGCCAATGGGTTCATCAATCAGAAATGCCCAGAGGCTCGTGCAGATGAGTAACTTCCTGGCTGTAGGCTGTTCAAAAGAAAAAAAACAACTTTGCTTTGAACCTCCATCGCTTCTTGGTTACTTCCGTTACACCACTGGCCACCGTGGTGAGTTTGGCGCTTCTACTCCTCGACTGGCTGCAATTTTTAAGCAGTGAAACATTTTTCTCTAAAATACAAATGCTAAAAAGCCCCATTTTAGGACAAACCCTCCCCCCGTGATGCTAGGGAATGTGGGAAGCGTTTCACCGAGGTCATTAAGGTCCTCGTGATCAAGGAACGATGCCATGCTGAATGCAACACTTCCTTCCCAGAGCAGCATTTTCCTGGCAGAGCCTGGCTGCAAAGCCTGTTTAAACTAATGCCAGACCAGGAGCGACAGTCGGACTGTGGCTGGCTGCTGGTGAGAACGGGCCACAACATCACACGTTTTATTACGGGGAACCTACCTCTTCCTGCCACTGTTTCTTGTTGCTGCAAAGTCTCTCCTATTCCCATACCCTCCACGCGCTGGGAGGAGGCAGGGCCCTGCCACCAAACCCACTGCTGCTGCAGCAGGTGACCTGTTCTGCTCTGTCCCGTCAGCCCCTGAGTTTGCCCAGGCGGGGGGTGACAGGAGTAGCCAGGGCCTCATCCCTGCCTCCACTGCTAAAACAGCAGCAGGCCCACCTGCTCACGCGATACTGGACAGGGGCTCAAGCCCCAACACTTAGAAACCTTCCTTAGAAAGCAGCAAGATGATCGTGGGACAGAGGTTGCCCCCAGTTCATCCTCACGTGACAAGAGGGAAGATGACGTAAGAGGTAAAAGATGGGTGCAGCTTTGGCACCCCGGGGGTCTAGACGCAGTTTGCTGGGGGAACAAGAATAATACTGGCCTCTCTGCAGCCTCCTTTTCAGCCGGGAGGGCGCTCAGCATTTCCTTATTTTAAAAAAACCTGAGCAAATAAAACACTGGAGTCAGAGCAAGTAACAAAATACAGAGGTCTGAATTGAAAAAAAAAGGAAAAAGAAAAAAAAGCCATGCAAAGAGCCTCGGACTAAGCGACTTTCTTTTGCTGCAGCCCATTGTTAATGCAAGGCCTACTGTCCCTTTCCCATGCCAGTGAAAGATTTGCCTGGAGCCGGCCAGTTCTTTGTCCCACTGTGCAATTAATACAGCTTCCCTCAGATAAACACGGGCTTGTTTAACTATGTCTGTTGATAGGTCCCAGCAAGGCTTGATAACATGGATGGTCGGATGTTGTCAGGACGAAGGAGTCAGACATGCTGGCAACAACCTTTTCCCTTTCAAAGCACACATGTTTAGAAAAGAAAAGGGCTGAGGCCGTTAGCTGCAGAGAGCGACTGAAATCTATTAGGAGCATCAAACAGGAGTCAGAAAGGTCCCAGGGAATGGGCTTGCCCAGACGGTGCAGGAGCCCTGCCTTCTTCCCACCCAAGCAAGGAGCCAGGCCAGTCTCCCCACGCTATCCGGACCTCACGCCACCAGCCCCGCCAACTCCCAGAGGCCTGAGCCCTCAGCCAGCACCCCTACCCCTGCAATCAGAGGATTGCCTTCAAAATCGTGATACTTTTTAAATCAAAAACAAGGAATTGGAGGGTCTTTTCATTGCTTTTTTTCAGATTTTTAAGCTTTTGCCTACTGTCAGTTCACTTTTTCAAAATCCTCCCTGTTGACTGCAAGGGCAAGATGGTTGCTTGCTTTATCAAATGAAAGCCAAGGTGAACCAAACACCTCCAGACCTGATGCTCACCATCAACTATCCAGGCTATCGAGAGTCGACAGTCGTACACCATGCGCTGAAGCTCATTAAGGGACAGTGACGCAGGAAATACCCATCTCAGAAACAGATTGGGCTAGGGGCAGGGTTTTTTTAACTGGACTCAGATGAGTAAGTTTTAACACACAATCTTTACAGCCCCCGCTTTCCAATGAGCCCAGGGGGCCTGCCAGGGAGCTGACTGTCCTGCCTTGTTCTACACGACCGCACAACGTGGCCTCTGCTGCAACCCAGAGCGCTGTCAGGGGCCTGTCCTCTCCCACCGTCCGTCCCACCTGCACCACACAGGGAGGGGAAATGGGGAGAGCACCCTCCCCATGTTTTAAGCACAAGAGGATGAGCTGGACTGGCGGGGTGCCCTAATAATGCACCTGGGGGTAATCACAGGGCTCAGTTTATAGTGCAGCGATTGTCCTTCCTGGTGCCTGTACCCAAGAGGATAATCAATAAAAAAAAAAACCCTTTGTCTTCTTTTTATGTTGAGTCTGGAAGAGGTTTCATCTCCCAGGTGCTGAGGATGGCTGGTCTCAGGGTTAAGGAACTCAACTAGGGGCTTGATTCAGTTTCTGGCTCTGCAACAGATTCCCTGCATGGCCTTGGTCAAGCCACTTAATCTGGGTTCCCCTCTGGTATAACAGGGATACCCATCCTCCCTTCTGCCGGGCCACACAGACCATACGCTCTCTGGGGCCTGGACTGTTCCCTGTGATACGTAAGCACAGAGGCAGCACAAAGGGAACTTGGTCCCACTGGAGGCCTGTGGCGCTAGTAAGTGAGGGTCGTTAGTTTACCAGCAGTACAGCGAAAATAATATTGCAGAGCTCAAGTAAGGGAAAGGCCAGAGCCTGGGTTAGGAGGAGAGACCATCCAACCTCATCCCTGCACACAGTCTTCTAGATCACAACAACTCTCCGGCGTGACACAGAGGCTGGAGTCTTTCCACAGCTTCTCCCTATGATTCCCTCAGTTGACACGGGGATAATACTCCTCAGGATACCGCGAGACAAAGCCAGAGCGGACGTAACATGCACAAGGTGACAGAATTAATGGTCAAAGTGCCTACAATTAAGATCCTTATTCTTGCAGGTAATTGTCTATGATGTGGGGCTTTTGTCTATCCCAGGTTACGTTATTAAATGCCAAGGATGTCCCAACCACGACGTGAAGGCCATCTCTGTCTGCAGTCAAATGACCGTAGTATGTGCACTTACACGCACATGCATGTTGCTCATTGCTGTGCTCAGTCACTATAGTTCACTGCAGGGTAATATGTCTGTGCCCAAGCACTGACTAGTTTACTTGGTCAATGGGTCATGAGCCTTTAATGTTCCCTACTTAATAGCTCCCTAAGACCACAAGGTTGTTCTGCTGTTGGCCAGGCCTGCGTGGCTTCCTCCGACCAAGACACTGCACCCTATGGTGCACTGCACTATAAATGCCAATACAGGGTGAAACCCACTCAGCTGCCCGATGGGTGAATTTTCTGGAGAGGCAGTGGGGAAGGGACTCTATGCTGTCCGGTATCTGATAATCCCTTCCTGGCCCAACATATCCTGGCTGTCATTCGCCTCCAACTCTCTCTGTTTAGAAGCACAAGGAGGGAGTCTCTATAGACCGTGTCCCATGGCACAGAGAGACTTGGGCTCCTGGACGGTCTTCACCTATCCTTTCTCTCCAAGAATCACTCGAGCAGGCAGCAAACAGGGGTCTCCCTACCTGCCGAGGCAAGCCTGGCTCATTAGATATTATAACCCAGGCTCAAGCTCTCGATGTTGATCAGCCAGACAGTACAGTATATTCCTTCCCTAGCACCAAGGACTTGTGTTCTCCTGTCTTCAGCCCTTGTGCTTCAGTCTGAATATTTTTCTCATATATATCCTTTAAGCTGTCCCTGAATTAAGCTGTCCCTGAATCATGCTGAAGAGATTAGTCTCTTTTAATAAAGTCCTCTGATCCTGTTTAAATTGTTTCACCAGAGAGGAATGAAGCAAGGTCAACGAAGGGAGTGGTAAGAACCACCGTGCTCTTCTTACCACACATAATTACGAGGAAGTCATTACGAGGAAGGCCGGGGGGAGGGAGGGGAAAATGGCTGACAGAGTCCTTTCATTGATCAAATTATTTTTAGAAAACAAATTTCCCTTAATGGGTTTCTGGTTTCAGCAAGGATCGCCGCCAGTGCCAATGTTTACTATTCCGAGTCACGGCACCGAACCTCGACGTGGCGGAAAGTCTTGTGAGCCGCAGACAATTGTTCCACTGAGCAGTCTGCCGGGCCGTCTTGGCAGGCGCTGCAGCCACGTGCTGCCCCACGGACCCGAGCCTCTCCGGACGCCGAACCCGGCGGTCTCTCCTGGCTCTGGGTCTGCGCCTCGGTAGGGCAACCGCCTGCTTTCTCGCTGCCAAAAAACCATGTGGGGTCCTCATCAAAGACGATGCGCAGGGAGGGATGAGTAACTTTTCGAGGGAAGGAAGCGAGGCCACTTTTCATCTCGCCTATTTATTTCTGCTCTTCCCCTGTGCCAGTTTTACCCCTGCATTTTCCCCACAACCCTCCTTTTCCAGGTTGCAAATTTTTAATTTTGGTAATATTAACCTAAGATACGTTTTCTCCTCGTGGCTGAGCTGATCGACACCAGGCTACGGCCCCAACACTGTTGCTCAGACTGTGCCATACTAAGAGGGGCTTGTTATCGTGATTCGCCTCCCACACAAGCTTCCTTCACACTGGGGGGGTTCCCCACAAGAGGTGTATGGTCCCCCAAGCCCTGCTCTGGAAGAAGAAGTGGGTACAAAGATCTGGCCCACCCAATTTTCTTCATTAGCTCCCCACTTCCCATCCTTTCTGCTTCTCTTCCCACACTTTCACCTGTCAGGAAGGTGGAAAATATAAGCAGCTGCACCTGCCAAGCCCCAACCATCACGGAAACCACAGTCAATCCCAGTCTAACTAATTGCACCCCTCTGCAAAACACCAATTAATTCTGCCCCCCACCCAGCAACTGATGCAACTGGCACAGCGCCCCTTCCTTCTGCACAACCCAGCATGGCCCTGAGGACGGCCCCCGCACAAGGCAAGTCACCACCATCGCGGGCAGACATCCCCTGCCCTCAGGATTACGCACATGGTGACGAAGGGCCTCCACATTTCATGGCCTTTGCTAATGCTACAGACCCCTTGTCACACACGCACACAGCCTGTTATAAATGAAACGGCCCCATCACACAGAGCTGCGCCCAGTGGGTACAGAACTCCCCACCGACCCACACGGGCCCCTTCCCAAGTCACAAGCCACAGCCACACTCAGGCACCCCCATACCATGGACTGATACATCTTCCTCCCTATCCCACTGACAGCGTAGGATCATCTCCAGCCTCCGAGCTAGTATCTCCTGGCCTGCTCTGAGCTCGTGCTCTCCAGCCCTAGCATTCAGCAGGGGCACAGGAGGGAGTGCTTGCTACCTGTGGCACGGCCTGAGGAGCAGCTTCTACATGGATCAGCTCTGATGGGGATGGGGTTCAAATAATGGCAGGCTGGCAGAGGTGCCAATATAGAGCACCCGCATCTTGGAGCTGTTCTGGAGCCCTGCATTGCACTGAAGCTGAATGCCCAATAATGTTCAAACTAACCCAATTTCTTATGATCTTGAAAACCAAAGACCTGCTCCAAAGCCCATTTTCCTCGGCTTCAACAAGCTAATGACCAGGCCACAACACTACAACCATTTTTTGCCCCTAAGGAACCAGACCAAGACTTTGACCAGCGCCCACTGAGCTGAGTTTGCGTTTAGCAGATTCTAGGCCATTTTTAATGTCACTTGAAAAAGCTCAGTTATTCAAGCCCAGCAGGTGAAAAATTGAAAGCCTACAGACTATAAAAATCATGAGATAAGACATGAAACATCATGAGATTTTCTCATTAAAGATAAATATGCCATTCTTTTTCCTTGCCCTCTGGTTTCTGAGCCATAAGGCTACATGGAAGGTACATTCTCCTGCTTTTCTGCACAACCACAAGGAGTAATAGTGGCTCAGTGTTGCCAGCTCTTGCCATTGTATCATAAATCTCTCTATTTTTTCTGCTTTTTTTCCCCTACAGCACAAGCTGCTGCTGAAATCAAAACATTACAGGAATCTCTCAACCTTCCTTTAACAAAAAAGGTATGTTTTAGACCATCTGAGTGACAGAGGGGCTTGAGAATGGGAGACAAGTACTGCTGAACTCAAGTGGCAGAAAGCCTTAAAGACAAAGGAGAACAACCC
>NW_017728911.1:38020155-38074117 GCF_001723895.1 Crocodylus porosus | reverse complement strand
GTCTGAGTTTAACTGCAGAGGAGAGAAAGGCCCTTTCCTCTCTGAACGAGGCCTGGGATCCTCACATCACAGTGTGGCTCTGGCAGTCGGAGCTTGAAGAACAGCACCGGATACTGCAAGACTGAGAATGAAACTGGGACTTGGCAACGCTGGGTTTGGTGTCGGTGCAACAGCTGGGGCAACATTATGATTAAGGGGACAAGTCTGCTCTCAACAGGCATCTTTTTTAACCAGCCTGGTGCACATACCAGGGGCTCCTGGCACCGCTTCAGCCCTGCCACAAGCTCCTCTGGTGCCATCCTGCCTACCCACTCCACCTCAGGGACTTCCTGCAGACCGAGGAGAACAATGCAAGGTTTGACAGACCAGGCTGGACCACAATGCAAACCAAGCTGAGGGGAAGGGGTGTTGCTGTCTGGAACAGCGACGGCCTGCACGTGTCTGCAACGGGAGCCTCGACACAGACTGGGAGCTGGGAGCTCCCGCGTCCCGAACCGGCCTTGACACCAACCCACGGCCCTTCCCCTCGCAGCCGCTGCTTGTCCATCTGTAAAAGGGGCTCTGTAGAGAATGAGTGAATGGATGTTTGGTCCATGGAAGTGTACCTCCAAACTACTGTGAAGCTTAATTATACTACGTAAGGACTCCTTTTTTCTTGTTAGGCACGAATGCAGCTTAGAGTCCTGTCTGTCTCCTGGTTGACAGTCGGGAGGAACTCCCACACATTTTCCTCCTTTCACTGAAGTAACCGGCAATACTCATATTGATTTCGATGCGAGCAGGGATCAGTAAATTTCTTCCTATGCCACAGGATTATTGAGCGTCTACATGTTCATTAATGTGCTTTTCCTAACGCGCATTAAATTTAGTACCTCCATTGTGAAGTACTAGAAAAAGGCATTTTAGCTTATTTTAATGCACATTAGCAAAAGTGCATGGTTTTTCTGCAGTGCTTTCATGCACATTAAAATGAGTTAATGCGCATTAAAGCACACATGTAGACGTGCCCAGTGTGTTACAGGATGCTGGCCCTCATCTGGTTTACCTAGGCAGTCAAGCTCTGAGCCTCCAGCGCTGCTGCTCTGGTTCCCCACGTACTATTACTGCTAATGCCATGATGGCACAGACTCAGCCCATGAGGACAGCAAGGCCAATCAGTTCTGCCAGACCTTTCTCAGGCTTTCATTGATGGTTACCAGTGATCTGCAGCTTCAGCCCAGAGCTGTGTGGAAGGCTTTTATGAGACCAAAGCAGGAGCTGAGAATTCATCATGTACCAAGACAAATAAGTGTGTCCTTGGCTCATTGATATGTGATATCCTTATATCTCATCCATTCTTTTCACATCCAAGGAAGCTGAGTGGCTCCAGAGAAAGGACGTTCCTAGACTCACTGCAGGGCATGATATTCATTAATGATAGAGTCCCATAACTCTGCCCTGGCACCATCCTGAGGCTTGAATGCAAATGAGACCGATGTCCCTAACACACTGTTTTGATGCTGTAGCAGAGGTTACAGCCAGCTCTCTTTAAAACAAAGTTTTAGGATAGAGGGGATTTCATTTTATCCAGTACAACTTAGCAGGGACAGAATTACTGGGCAGATCCTCTTCCTCCTCCTGGAAGTTCAGAGCTCTGCAGGATCCAGCCTTCCCAGGGCGCTTGCTGCGGAGCTGGTCTCTGATGTGCTGAGCAGCTCTGGAGGGAGGCTGCAGGGGAGAGGCAGGCAGGCAGCTCCAGCAAAACAGAAGCCTTTTCTATTGAATAAATATAAAGATACTGTATATGAACAAAAATGAAACACGCTCCACAGAGGATTTTAAAGCTTCCAAAAATATTCCCGCAACCTTTGCCAAAGTTAATACAGCCAGACTTTCCATGGAAGGCATCGTTGTGCATGGGGGTTCACGGAGGCTACACGGTTTGAAGGCACAAATAGCAAGGAGCTGTCCCCTCCCACACGCCCGCTGCCATTAGGTAACAAGTGGCCGTTCTCTTTTTCCATAACTTTCCACCTCCTCCCTGCAAAAGGTAGCAACACTAGACACAATTCATCCCAGCTACTCCCTGGTAGCAAACTGGAGCTTGTGTTTACTAGAAGGCCCCTTAAGAGGACTTTGAAGGCTATTTACATTTAGCCCTGACATCAACAGATGTGCTCATGGGTTTCTACACTTTGGAGAGTGCGCTAAGCCCCGCTCTTCCTCTGCAAAGCAAAATGAATACAACAGATCCCGTAGTGAGTAGTTTGGAAATACGCTGAGATGTGACTGCTACCAAGCACTTTACTGCATCTGTCTTGGAGAGCTGGAAAACAACCTCCTTTTCTAAGGTCCCTGCTTTCTAACTAATTATCCCTAAAGCTTTGACTTGTAAACACCTGACCTAATTCTTTCCATGGGCAGTGGCGCTTTTTAATAACAAAAATTCTTCAAAAGTGTCTTTATGATGCATCATACTGCGCTACCTTATAAATACACGAGCCAGCCGAACATTACTGTGCAGCCAGAGCGGCTTAATTACAGAGTGCTCGTCATTAGGGATGGGCAAAATAAGCAACAGCTAAGTCCTCCAAGTCCTTAGTTTTCATTCAGGTAAAAAATTCCTGCCGAAGTCAACAGCAGTTTTGCCTGAATTAGGAAGGCCCCGACCTCAGGACTTGTCCCATGAACAATACTGTGTGTGTATGTGTTTCCTCTCCCCTGCGATGCTCAAAACTCTCTGCAAACAGACGTTAATTAAGCCATACAGCACACCAGCTTCTATGGTAGGATGTACTCAGCACCTCAGAAACATCGAGTCACTTGTCTAGATGCCTCATGTTTGCAGCCTAGGCATAGAAATATTAGGCTGAACCACTAAGCTCAAAAAAACAGCATGGCAAGCCAGCGGCAGAGCTGGGTAAGGAATCCCGATCTCCCTCGCTCCCAGCCCCAGGCAGGATGTTATTTTGCCTCCAAAAGCAAAGATGATTTCTTTTTGGAAGCATTTGGAGCTAGTCTAACTAAGCTCAGCAGCGGCAACATCGAGGTAAAACAGCTACTAAGCATGGCCACATGAATAGACAGGCACAGGCCTACCTCGGGGGGGCATTTTGGGAAGGGAGAGGCACAGGCAGGTCAGGGAGCAGCGGAGGGGTCAGGAGCAGGTAGGTATCCCCGGACACAGGACGGGAGATGTCACTGTGCCAGCCTGTGTAGGCAAGGTGTCACGGCCACCCTGACCAGTGGAGAAGCAATGTCCCAGCATAAGAGAGGGGATCCAGAGGCCGGCCAATGGCAGGGTTGCAGACACCAAGGGAGCTCTGCAACCCCTCGGTATCTAAAGTCTCCCTGGAAGGTCACTAATGATGTCTGAAGAAAAAAGATTGAAGACTAAGCATTCTGGGGACAGAGGAGGAGAGGCCATTTCAAGGATTATGGCCGTCACTCTGGAAAGAGTGATAGTCTCGACCGCACACAGGTGACGTAAACACTCGCTGCGAGGCCCAAGGCGCACGTTCGACAGGCGGGCGCCTGCACGCTCTATCACGCTGGAGGAAGTCGAGAACCTGCGTTTCTCCGCAGGACGCCCTTCGCCGTTTAGCCTTTCCCAAGAGTATCAGTTGTACATGCCGCTCCGTGCACGAACAACAGTGATGGGAAGAACGATCTCCCTGTACCCTGCACAGGGCAGCCCCTGCCAGCAGCCTTCTCGGCACCCGACGGTTTGTGTTCCCTGCAACTGTGTATAACTCATTAATACTCTAGCCAGTTTGAACAGCATAGTCCTCGGGTTAATCTGCTTGGGATGAATAAACCTCCGTTTCATCCAGGCAGCTAATTAAGGTGGTTTTCTTTGAACTCGTTTTAATGAATTTCTTCATATCGTTCAAAGCTTCTTTTTTGGAGCTGCAAGCATGGCCAGGTTATTCCTGAGAAGAGGCCAAACATGTTTTTGAAGGAGTCCTATGCTCTGTGGGCCCAGATCTGCCTTTGTTTCAACATCGTGCACCTTTACAGTTTGAAGGCTTCTGGAGAAAACAACTATTTTGTTTCACAGATTTGCCGCAGCCTCTGAAGTCAGTAAGACTTTGGTGCAACGTAGAACAAGCTCAAGAAGGAGCCCAAAATAAGGAATACGCATGCTTATTATTAGCAACGGAAAAATATAGGTGTAGCAGGTCTGCTGCTCTGAAGTACTGTCGCTACCACCGTTTCCCTCAGATGAATGTATGTACTTCCTAAATGCTTTCCACAGCCTGGAGATGTTATGCCAACATGCACCAACCTGGAGCCTGGCACCCGGAGCAAGGGTATGGCACTGTCCTTACAATAAACCCCCCCCGAGCTATAACTGAAATAGATGGAAATGTTTCGAGATTGGCTCTCCCAGATACTTTCAGCGGCTAATGCACCTGAGAAGCTGAGCATGGTTCTCCCTTGACTTTTCGTGGCTCTTTTTTTGATAGTTTCCCCATATGGGGAAGGTTACGAAGCCTGGCAAGACTGCAGCTGAGGAGGACTGGGAAATATTTTAGCTTATTAGCTTGGCTTTGTTACAAGCTGGTTTGGACTAGGGTCTGTGTTTGATACTGTTACGTGAATGCTCATATGAAGTTGTTTTTCACTAAGCTACACAACGCCTAGGAAGACAGACACTTGGCTTGGTACAGATCTCCCACTCCACTCTCTTGGTGGTCACTGCTGAATCCCATGCCCCCAGGGAAGGCACACATGGCTTTCACTAAAGAGCCCAGGCTTGCAAATTACACCTTTCCCCCAAGACACTACGCTTTACAACTACCAGACTCTTCTCTTTTCCACCAATGGGAGGCTGCTTCCAAACCCAAGTCCCTGGGCATATGGAGTGCGGATGCTGCATTGCTGGGCTGGCTTGAATCAACCCTTTAATGAATCCTTACTCAGATGAAATGAAAAACCACAGGCCCCATCTCTTCCTTAAGTCCCTCAACGTAAATAAAATAAACACTCAGTAAACAGTTCTATAAAAACCTATTTCCAAGCATCTCATAGGTATCATTCAGAAAAAAATGAGGACTATGAACCTTTTTTTTTTTTTTTTTTTTTAGTAACCAGCCTGTAATAGCAGTAGGCCAAGGTGGAGTTTATTTATAAGTTCAAGTTTATGATGAATCACAGGAGGAAATGCATGCAGACTGGAGACAAAAGTCTGCAGTTGCTAAACCAAATAGGAAATGCTCTTCAGATCTGCCTCTTCAATTGGCATCCACTCCCCTTCATCTTTTTTATTCCATTTAGCATGCCTGTTTATTTCAGTTGACTTTTGTTTGCAAAGCTGGATAGGGTATCTGAATTTTTTCCCTTTATACACAAAACTTCTCAACTTTTCAACCCCCAGATTTTGAACAATAGAAATCATATCACCTTCCTGGGTGGAGCTATTTACTCTCTTGAGGGAAAACAAATCAAAACAGAGGGTAGTGTGGAACAGTCTGTTCTTACGAGAAGTTTAGACATCCTAATGAGACCTCTACAAAGATACAGCCTGTGAGGCAGCTATCTTGCTTTTAGTGAAAAATCTACATTTATGCCCCACTGCATTGTTTATTTAATTTAAAATGTCAAGATATGTATTTACAAGATGTACTTTAAGGTTACAAAATTATAGAAATTAATAAACCAATTAAAAATAAATGAATTCCGTTTAGAGCTCAGTGGTAAGTGATCATTTATTATTCAAGAACTACCTAATTAATTTTATTCATTTGTCCAGAAATTGCTGGTATCCCAAGACATCCCGCCCAGAAGGCACAATGAGAGCAAACAACGCTTGTATCCTGCTTTCCACCCAAGAAGCACAAGCTACTCCGTACAGGTGGGGACATCTTTTATAGATGCAGAAACAGGGTAAAAAAGACTCCCGTTGATTTATTTCCAAGTAAATTGAATCAGACCCATGTGATTCACCCGAGAGAATCAGTGCAAGAGCTAGGAGTAGAACCCAGGCCTCATTAGTGTACCACATACTCTGTAATGAATCTGCACAAGCCCCGTTTCTGGCTTCCTACCTGTATAACTTCAGTGGATTTAAGCTTGATTTCCATGGGCATTGATGGATGTGAGATCAGAGTTAGGCCCATGGTTCATAAGTCTTTCGTTTTATTAGCCTGGGAAAATTTCACTTTTGGGGGCTTCCAAAGCCCGCACGTTGGGTATTTGATCACCACTACTTGTTTCAGCGTTTGCATTCAGAAACCTGGCACCCGCTTCCCCTTCATGAGATGTTAAAATCCTTCCAGCCCTACTGGCTACAGAATTCACACTGCCAGTTTTTTCCAAGGGTTTTATAGAATGTGCAATGTGTGCAAAACGCGGCCGTGAGCTGTTAGCAAAATACAGGCACTGGAAATCAAAGCAACAAAAACAGACCCGCACCAAAACAGAGCAGAGCACTCCGTTCTGGGATGGTTTTGTCCACTCCTAACACTTACATCTCACTTATACAGTGCCCACTAGCACCTCTTATTTGTGCTCTCTTTGTGGTAAGTTAAGAAATAACAATAATGCAATGGAAAGATGACACAAGCAATAACGCCGTGCTGCTAAAACAATTCCAGCAACCGAGGCAAAGCTGAGGAGGACCTCCACAAGTTACAAAACCTCCCATTCTTTTAGGTTGCAGGGCACAGGACTTCTGGAGTCTGTGGTTTGCAGACACTGAAGGGATACAGTTCATGCTTTTGCAATCTTGGCCCTGTGGGATGCTCTGCCTCTTCTTGACCTTAGGAGTGTGGGTCTGGCTGTTTGAAATAATGCTTAAAAGGTTTGGCTTATTCCAGAAGATATTTGGCGTGGCGAAGCTAAGCTTACCTGTGACCAGTGTAATGCCTCACCGAAGGCAGTAGGCGTGTTTTGCCCAACTTCAGTACCCACCAGATCTAGTCTTTGCAAGGAGAGGGAAGCGAGGGTGGGCTCAGTGACTTGCATAAGCTCTCTACAATCAGTGGCCCCAGTGCACCGTATTCACAGGAAGGGCTTTAACACCGAATACAGATTCTTCAGGGACTGAGCGCAAGCCAGTGCCAAAGTCAAATACTTCTGACTTCAATGGTTGCTGGACCAGTCCCTTTACTTGTGGGTATTTGGAGAAATCTGAATGTTTCCAAAGTGAACAGGGACATAATTAACTGAAAGCAAGCCCCCAAACTAAGGAAAAGCAGCAGTCTTTCATTACTGGAAACTGGTGAATTTGTCCAGAAATTTCTTAAAATAAAGTTGTCGCGGGGAGAGAGGCTTGGGGGACTACTTTTGGTGCCCCTTTTTGACGCTGAGAGGAATTTGCTGAGTGCCTTTTTTTGTGTGAGACCAGCTTAATTTGAAGAAAAAGTTATTTGATAAGAAGAAAGCAGCTGAAACTTGATGAGTTTGCTCTAATGCGGGACTAATGTTCAATTCCAGGTATATATATGTATTGGTTTAAAGGCACATACCGGTCTGTCTAAAGCTGTGATCGCTGCCCAGTTTATAACACCTTTGTGGCTTTTAGTTTCTCACCCAGAAACATCAAAGCAGAAGACGGGTAGCCAAGGAAAACTTCATTGTTAGTATTAACTGGATCCAAGAAAAAGATTTTTGGAAGTTTGAGAATTTTTCACTTCACGGCAATTGTTGATTAATGAACCTCAATGGACTGCCGTGTAAAAGAGGACTTTGTTAATAAAATATGCTAAGCAGTTCAGGCAGGGTAAGGAGATACTTGCTTTGAACCTAATTGATATAAAGTACATATATAAAACAAGAGCTGTGAAGATGAATTTATTCAGTGGGGTTCTGGTTTTTTCCCAGTTGCCCCAGGCTACTGCCACAGGTAAAAAAAATCCAGTGACTGAGGACAGAAAAAGAAATTAAAGACTCTTGCTACAGCTGGAGATATCTGGGAAATGTTTAGAAACAGATAGTTAAGAAAGGAATAGCTGTTTCCCCCTCCACCTCCTCTTCTCTTTCCCTCGTACTCTATGCACGGGAGTAACAAAGGGCAGAGTGTCTCGTAGTGGCAACAGGGGAATGGGAGTCAGGATCTGAGTTTCACTCTCCAGCCTTCCTGCTGACCGGCTCGGGCCAGAGCACAAAACCTCCGAGCCTCAGTGTAACCATCTGAGATATGGGTTTAGTAACAGACCTACCCCGTCTGGATGTTCTGAGGCTTCGTTAGTATTTACAAAGTGCTTGGAGTATCTCAGATGCTGCTAGGAAACTGGTGATCTGGGTTTGAGGCTATTCATAAAGAAATGGGACGAGAGGGAGACATATTATGTGCAGACCTAGTGCCTACTTGGTATTACCATCTCTGAGGACAGCATCAATTAAATGTCCAGGAACACCTCAGCACATGCCCAAGGGGAAGAAAAGGGCTCCAAAGTACATCCAAGATGAAAATGGTAGGAGCCATCACCTACCGGGAGGCAGTATGGGCCAATGGTTAGGGCACTGCACTACATGCCAGGGAAGCCTCGGTTCTATTCCTGGCTCTGCAGCCCACCTGCTGTGTGACTTTGGGTGTGCCACCTACCCTCAGGGCCTCTCCGTCCTGTCCCACTCCACCAGTGGGCTCTTTGGGGCAGGTGCCAGCACGCTCCCAGTGAGACCTCCTATAGACTATTGTCACACGAACCACACTGACCCTGTGCTGGACTTCAGCTAAGGCCCCTTCCAGCCAGCTGGAGCATGCTTGAATGCTCAGAGCTCCCCCTGCCAGAAGAATCAATCCTTTCCTTTGACTCATTTTCCACCTTATTTTGAGGCGAACAATACACAGAGGGAAAGCAGGATTTTAACATGTCAGTGAAGGGCCTTATAGAAAAAGAGGTGAACTATAGTTAGGGAGCCAGCATGGCATGCAAGAGGAAAGGAGGTAGCACTCAAATTATGGGTGCAGAAAAATGTCTGTGCACTGCTGGCTGATCTCTTCAGTGTTAAGTCTTCATTTGTGAGAATGGGGAAAAGAGACTGATGTCTGTTGCAGAACACCCTGGCATGGCTCTCAGGACCAGGCGCTGATGGTGGGCTTCTGTTAAATCTGGTACGTGTACCCTGAGCCATGTGATAAGGAGCACTCTCCAAATCCCCACTCAAAACAGCTGTAAACCATCATCTGTACTATTAAACCCTCCTGGATCTGTAACAGATTTCCTACCCTGCTGGCTCAAATGTTCAGTCTGAAATGCTTTTCCACAGCTCAGTGATTCTCAACCAGGGTGCCACATTGTGCCTCTCAATATTTGCACTGTTAGGTGTGCAAACACGATAAACCCGGAGATTTGAAATAGCGATCCATAGCGTCAAAACCATTCTGGCCGGTGTGGTCTGTGAGTTTTTTGCAACAAAAAATTTGCTCTAGTATTTTTCTGTAGTCAAAAGATGAGTGAAAGGTAAAAGTTGGCATTTCCCAAGGGGTGCTTCAAGTCTAACAAGGTTGAAAACCACTGTCCTAGCTCTTATCTTTCATTCAGGATGGAGGTCTGAATTTAGAGCAGATCCAAAAGAGCATTTATCCCAACCCATGCTGCAAAGCATCTCTGTATTACCACGCCCGTGAACTAGAGGTACACTGATACATCAGTCCTGTATCGGATCAGCACTGATATAAGGAAAAGTGACAGTATTGGCAATCGGCTTTTTTTGGCTGATGTGACTGATAACGCGGCCGATAAATGCCCTGTGCATTCATAGAGCCCCAGTGCAGTACGCAGGCAGCCAGGAGTGCAGCCCGGCAGTGGGTCCGGCTAGTAAGTCTGTTGTGAGGGAAGGGAGGGGGAAACGCAAATCGAGTCCCCCACGGTGAGGGACGGAGTGGGACTGGGGCAGGGGCTGGTGCTGCGCAGCTGGGGTGGGGCACAGGACAGAGCCATGAGCGGCTCATCGGGGTGTATAGAGGGGCGGCTCTCACCACTGTATGCACCCCAGGAACGCATGGGAGACGTGCTCCCACATCTGCGTGTGGGACGAGAGCAGGCTGAGACTAAGGGCTGTGCTGGACTCTTCCCAGCAAGGAGTTGGGCCAGGCTGTACTCGGGATGGGCAGCGGCAGCACTGGAAGGGGCACTGGGGGGCTATGACGAATTTTGGGGTGACTTCAGCCCCCTGCCATAGCCATTGCTGCCCACCCCATGTGTAGCCCTGGCCCAGCCCCAGCTGGGAAAAGCCTGACGCAGCCCCAGTCCCAGACCACAGCAGCAACCTGCCCTCACCCCATACACAGATCAGGGGGCACACGCACCCCTTGCCCTCCCAGGGTGCATGCAGTGTCAGGAGTCGCCCCCCCCGCGCCCCCCCTGGATGAGCTCCATCCCCCACTCTGCTCCAGCTGTGAAGCACCTGCCCCAGCCACAGCCCCACTCTCTCCCTCACCGCAGGAGCCTCCATCTGCACCCTCCCACCCCTTCCCCTACAACAGACTTACCAGCTGGGCACTGCTCTCCGCGCTGCCTGGCTGCATGTTAGAATTGGATCGGTATTGGCCGATATGGCTTGCTAAAGACTGGCTGTCAGTATGGGCCCAAAAAAACCTCCATCAGTGCACCCCTCCTGTAACCCCTTTTAACATGCATCCTTTTTCCACCACGCTAAGAAGTATGACTCATGAACAGGACCACGTCAATGAAGCACGGCTGCAATGGTGGGACAAGTCAGTAGGAAGCATAAAGAGGCAGAGGAAATGCTGGATCTCAGCACCAGTCCTGCTGCCCCTGAGGTCTGTGGGAAAATCACAAGGGGTTCAGCAGATGCAGGACTTGGCCTTGAGACCAACTGGAGATGAGGAGAAACCTCAGCAAGTGAAAAGTTATCACCTTGCTAATGTTTGTGCTGCAAAACTCACAGAGTCAATGCTGCCCCATCAGACAGTCCTGTCTGGGGAGCGGTGCTCTCCGGAACCCAGGAGGAGCAGGAGCGTGGGAGGCAAATGTTATGATCACCAGTTAAAACTGAAATATGAACACCTCTAGGTTTGCCTTCTCCCAGCTCCCAAACCTGCAACACACGGGTTCAGTTATGCTTAATAAACCAGACTTCACTTTCCATTTCCCTGGAATTCCTGATCTGAGCAAATCCCTCCTTTAGCACAGGTTTTTGCATGCAGTGAGGTAACTGGACTTCTAGCGCTCTGCTTTTAGCCCAGCATTCCTGTTTGGGTTTCCATTTTTATGCCCACAAAAATAGATGTTGATCCAATATGCAAACACTGTGTGCACAAGACCAGTCTTCTATAAAGTAACTGAGTGGCGTATGAAGACGCACTTAACCTTGTGAGCACAAAACAAAGCTGCATGCAGAACAGTTAGTTGCAGTCTATAACCGGAGATAGGCAAAGTCCCAAGCCAGTTTGGTCCTCCAATGGCATCTAATACCAAAGCAAAACTGTGGCTCCCACCTAAACAAGAATACAACATGGAAATTCTCAGACTATACAGCACACATAATATTTCAGATAGTTACATACAGACATCAGTCTTTGCATCAAAAACCCAGGCACTATAAACATGGCTAAGTAGCCTTCCACTGTGTATGCCAATGTTTTAGGCATTTGTTGGCACAGATGTGGAATTTATTTAGAATATGGCCCTGCCAAGCCTTTTATCCTTTCCTTTATGTATTAGCAAAAGTACATTCATGACTACTTTTCCAATTGAATGAATGTACTTTTTAGCATCTTTACCTAAATTATTCTAGTCCACAGCACTCAAGCCAGAGGAACAGCAACTGCCAGCAAGATATGAAAGTATGTTTAAAAAAGAAAAAGAAGAGGAAGAGTAGACCATGGGGATTACATAAGAACCCCAAAACTGAAGATCTTCAATGACTGCCCTTAGGAAAGCACTGGGTTCCAGCAGTATTTGAGGAGCTGCCTCCTGATAACGCAACTTAACCTCTTTGATGCACCAACTGGAAATGATAACATTTAGGAAACAAAGCCCAAGGACAGCTACAAGCATTTTTGCCAAGAACCAAGGAAAGCTTAACCATTGAATGGCTTATCCTCTGCTTCAGACTTCTCAGGATCAGACAGGAAAAGCCTTTGGCAATACTGGTCAAAACCCCAGAGACAACTTCTAAGCCAAGAGAAAGGAACGAAAAGGATTTGATATTTATAGGACACTGAGGACCTGCTCAAGCTAGTCAGCACTGGGCATATCCACACAAGATGTTTGCTATACAGTAGACTACTTAGGTGCTCAGTAAATTAGACTGGAGTAAATCAATACATTGTTTACTCCGTGGCAGCAGCACACGTGGAGACAGTGCCCTAGCCGGCTGAGGCGCAAGGGTGCTTCAGTGCAGGGACTGCCTGCCGGCTAGCCTTGCACTAAAGCACCTTCGTGCCCCGGCCAGCCCCTCTGCCACACAGGGGCCTCCCTGGGGAGGGAGCAGCCCCAGGCTGGCAGGCTGACCCTCTTGGCCCCTTGCCAGCCAGAGCTGGTCCAACCCGGCTCAACATGCTGAGATCCAGGGCAAAAATGAAGATGAGGCACGTGGGAGCGATCAACTCCGCAGCAATAAGCTCCAGAGTTATTCATGTGCGTTAACTGCACATGTAGAGGTGCTCACTGAAGCATTTCTCGTTGAAGCTTCCCCACCAATAACCTCCTATCTTTAGACCAAATTCACAGGGGATACTAAGATGATGGTATCCAAGGCCCAATTTACAAAAGACACCTGTGTCAGCTTAATTCCAGTGCAGTGGGAGTGTTGTACACGGGGCTAGAGTTTCACCAAAAGTGGATCCACAAAGGTGGCTCCACCAATTAGACAAATTCTGTGTTAAACCAGTTCAGTTAGATCATGAAAATGTTCTTAGGTAGATAAGCACCACTTGCACCCCAAGCAGCCATATGAAGGTGTATTTTAACTCTCATCTTCTGTAACACTACTGCTAGCTGTTTTCTCTGCTCTACTTCTCCTAGATAGCTTCTAGCCCCTCTCTTGTAGTTTCAACATCGCTGCATCCCCATCAGAACAAAGGCATGTGTAACCAACCCAAGGCAAAAGCCAGTGTAGACAATAACAGTTGTAGTTTTAAACACATGTGAGCAAGCAGCCACATTCAAGCTACAACTGTACCTTCACTGCCCAAACAGTGGGTTTTCACAATGAAGTGATGAATGCAGAACACAGTCGCTGTTATCACAGTGTACCCGGGGGGCATTCACGATACCCCCATTGCATGGCTGACCTTGTTTAGCTGCAGCATGATAAGAATCGAACACTTTTCCCCCACAATGATTTTCCAGTGAAGCCATAAACACACAATAGCCTTACTATAGAAGCATGACTTCTTTGGCACGAAGGGCACAGCCTTGAACTGCCAGGTTCATGCCAAGATTTAACACATTTTATCTTTTTTGCCCTTCAAAATACCTATGATTCATTGGTTTAGGCATTAAGCTAATGACCACACGAACCCTGAGAAGGCTGAACCACCAAATGGGTTAAGAACTAATAACTTGATGACTAAAAACCAATAAAGGGCAGTAGGAAAAAGAATTTAATGTTCAGTAGATAACAACTGGTGTGAGAGATCAGCCATAAACCCATTGACTGGTGGCAGAATTAGCTCTGTGACTGACCTCTGGGGTGAACCAACACTGTAAAAAGGATGCCTGCTTTCAACACACAGGTCACTCTAGGCAGACAATCTCTCTCCATCACAGTTAGTGCCATGGCTTAGCCCAGGCCTCCCCAACTTCTAAGCAACTGGGAGCCAAATGCCCCACGGGCTATTTGGTGGTGAGCCATGGGCTCCAGGGCACATGCCAAGTAGACAAGGGAGCCCACCTGCTGCATGGGTGCCACACATGGGTACCCCATGGCTTAGCTATGAGGGCCCCACAGCCTGCATCCTTTCAAATGGATTTGGATTGCCAGCTTGGGACCAGAGAAATAAAATATATTTCATGATGGAGGAGAGACTGTGATCCTGTTATTAGGTGCTGGACTGAGAATGGGTCACTCAGATCTGCATCAATCTGCTGTGTCACCTTGGCACTTGGACACGTCTCCTATCTGGGCTTGTTCTCACTTTTGCCTCCCTTGTATAAGGGTAGTTTTACATGCCAGACTGCTCAGTAGTGAACTGGACTCAGTCTGGCCATAGCTGGCTAATCAACTCTGTTTCTTAGGCAAGTTTTATAGGCTGCCCTGATTATCAGGCTGCCACAGCTTGGCTGTTATCAATGCCTAAGAGAGGTCATTTAAAGTTATCTTGGGTATCTCTACACTGCAGTGGCTGAAGCACAGACTTGTCCTAGGTGGTGCTTTCTTAAGAGCAGGGACTGTTTTCTAGTATGTGTTTGCTCTTTAGACAACTGGGCCCTGATCTTGGTTGGACCTGGCAGGTTCCTACTCCAGAATAAATACGAAAAGCCTTCCTATTATTTCTCCTCTCAAATGAAAGCTTCTCCATCAATGCCACCTTTGCTAAATCAGCATGCAGCCAACTGGCAACGCCATACTTTCTCTTTTAACATAACCCTCTTGGAAATATACCAGCTGGGCTGCAGAAAACAACTTCAAAGCAAAGCAGTAAAGATGGAGGGAGGCATGTGCCAAGCCAAGAATGCTTTACTTAGACGGGTTAAAAAGAGGTGAGATGGGTGGGGGGGGCGAGGAGGGAAAGGGAAGAAATACCTTCAGCAAACTTAGCTCCCAGTGTTTTAATGCAAAGACACCAAATAAATTAAACAAAAATGTGGGAGCCTGAAATGCACTCCTGCTTTATTTATCCATAGAGAACTGCCTACCTCTGGGGAACCGCAGGCAAACTCTTAAGACACTTGATCCAAACTCCTCTCTAGCTCAGCCTCACAGAGAGTGCAATGGCACTGCAGAAGACAAAAGTTCACTCCTTGCTTTAAGAGGGATTAGAAAGCCCTGAGGAGCAGAGAGTTGGATGTGCTCCTGTAAGTGTCCCATTATGCATTTCCATCCTTCACCCATTATAGCCAGCTCTGACTCCTACTACCATCAAGTTGAAAGCAAATGGGAAAGTTATTCAAGAACTTCGTCCAAAGGAGGGCCACATGTCTGATTAGAGGTCTAGAGACCAGGCCATACGAGGAGAAGCTGAATGACTTGGGCCTGTTCAGCCTGGAGAAGAGAAGACTAGGAGGAAACTTGGTGGCAGCCTATAAGTATATTAGGGGCATTCATCAGGGCTTGAGAGAGCATCTATTCACCAAGGCCTTCAGGGGAGGACAAGAAATAATGGGCACAAACTAATTGTAGAACTCGTCAGACTGGACATAAGGAAAAACTTCTTTACAAGTTGAGTGCCGAGGGTTTGGAGCGGGCTTCCCCCCCACCAAAGGTGGTACAGTCACCCACCCTGGCGATCTTCAAAACACGTCTTGACACCCACCTTGCCCCCAGTGGTCTTTCCTGCCCAAGTGCAGGGGGCTGGACCAGATAATCTGTAAGGTCCCTTCCAGCCCTTAACGTCTATGTCATCTATAACTAGAAGAGACTATCAACAGGGGAGGATTCTGGCCAAGGCAGCATCCCTCGCTGACACAACAAAACACTTACCAGCTCTATACCTATTCCATTCACAGACCTGGCTAAACAGAAACCGGGGCAGGACTTTCAAAGTGCCTGCTGTTGTGGTGCTGTGAAATCTAGCCTGTTAAGAGAGGCACGTGATAGCGCCAATCCCTTCTCCTTTCAGCACAGCACATGCCAGCCGGCAGTTCCAGGTGTTCAGCAATAATAGTGCACTGCTTCAGTCCCAAGTAACACCTATAATTTGAGTCACTGGGACATTTCCTCTGGTATTTAAAAGCACGTGGAATGGAATGTGAAAACCCTTCATCAGCCGCAGACAGGCCGGCCTCGCATGCTAGAATTGCTCAGATGGGCGTTAAAAGTCTTCCAGAAAAATATATCAATACCGCCCAGTGCTGGCACCAGGTGGTACTGGAGACCATTAATGCGAACAACTGTACTTTGCCCCTGCCCTGCGAAAGAATCCCAAGCCAGGAGCATGGCAATCACACCACTATAATCCTCACCTTCTAGCTCCAGTGCTGTCCTTTGAAGAGGGAAGGGAAAGTTTACCTGTTGCACACAGGTGAGCCTTTTTCTATTAAGGACGCACTGAGCACAGGTCACGTGAGTTCCCTTCTTCTCTGTTTTTGTTCCAGTCACCCCTGAGAGGATCTGAAGCATATCCAGTTCACATGCAGCTGTTGTTCCATGAAGAAGTACTGATATCTTTCCATGTACCACGGGCATGGATAGAAATTGCCAGATCCTGTGTTTACTGTGGGATTTCTATGCAGCTACAGGAATCCCTGTATTTTATAAGAAAACAGAGTGGCCTACAGAAACATTCTTAGTGGCCTTTTATTTATACAATTAATGGTCAACAGAACATAATGTACTTTTATATACTTCCCCCCCGCCCCCCGAAGCAGCCTGCTTTGACAGACAGTTTTGTTCACCAATCTCCTGGGGTGCGTTAACCTCTGCAGAGTCCACAGCTGAGCTCAGAATTGGCATCGTCACCCTTTCTCCCGCACAGAAAAATCAAGTGAGCTCAACACTGAGCCTCTCTTCACTCTTAGAAGGATTTCTTTGAACTGCAGCACGCTGCACAGCCCTACAGCCCAGCAGCAGTTTGAACGAAGGGTGATGGCCGCTGCCTTGACCGACACACCAGGGACCGTACGGGCCCCTCCAGAGCTACAAGAACTGCTCTAGCTGGAGCTAAATCCCCCAGAGTCCTTAGCTTGGGCTGTAAAAGATCAGTCGCCTTAGAAGAACCAGACTGAGGAGACTTTATAAAGGCAGGGGCTGGCTGGAATGATGGCACCAGTACCTTCTGTGTACACCACGTTTCAACGGTACCATACTGCTCTGGGATCTGCCATAGCATGCACGGTGCCACATGGAAACCCCATCGGCAACGGGAGACATGAACAAGAGCTAAGCAGGAAAGAGGGGACAGAATCGTGCCCTGAGTTGGTGAGAAGAGAAGTCATGGCTGCACTGGTTCGCTAGACCAGTGGTTCTCAATCATTTTAGACTCAAAGCACCCCTCAGGAAATGCCAGCTCTTAGTTTTCACTCATTTTTTCACTACAGAAATATAATAGAGCAATTCTTCTGTTACAATGAACTCAGAAAGACCAGAACAGGGCAGCATGTTTTTAACACTATGGATTCCTGTTTGAGATCTCTGGGTTTATTTTGTAAATTATGTTTGCACGTCTAACAGCTAGCGCTGTTGTGTGGCTCCCTACAGCACCCTTGAAAGGATCTCAAGACTCCTCAGGGTACCTGTAGCAAAGTGTGGGGTCCAGGGATGGCTGCAATGCCCCCTTGGTGACCATGCAACCCGTGCTCTGCTCCAGCTTTAGGGTGCCCTTCCCTTCTCTCCTGCCATGCCTTGATGTATTTGATCAAAAGGGAGGCTCCCAAAGGGTCCTAGAGTAAGCCCCAGTTCTTTTAGCAGCCAGCAGGCTCCTCCCAGGCCCCACTGGTCTCTTCTGAATCTCACAGGCTAAGTGGGACCTCTTGATCCCTTACAGGCTATTCCCAGCTTCGACGTCCTTGACAGCCATGTCCATGCCTCACAGTTGTTGTCTGCCCAACAACAAGTCACCCTTGTTGGGGTCTCGACCTACTTGGCCTCCACCCCTTTTCTTTTGCTGCATTGCTTAGCTCAGATCCACTGCATCCAATCCAACTCCTGGGCTCCAACACTTGACCGCCTAACCTGGCTTTCTCTTTGCCCTGTCCTGGGCTATACACTTGCTGAGCCTGCTTAGGCTCCTGTGCCCTGTCCCTTCCACGCACAGGGACCCTCCGCCCCAGCCCTGCTTCTGCCCTTCCTGGGCACAGGAGCCCCTGGCGCTTGCCTAGCTCCTGCCCAAGCTAGGCTTCAGCCTTTCTCTCTTTCTCTGTCTAGGCTTCAACTTCCCTCTTGGGCCATCCCTCAGGCAATCCACCATGGCCTCCACTCACTCCCCTTTCAGCCATGCTCAAACTGGTGCAAACTCAAACACAACATAAGAGCATTGGCTGCAACTTAATTCTGAACATCACAGGTTGTCTACTAAAACCCCCATTTACTCTGCATCTCTGTCCCCTACCACCACTCAGCTTCTTACTTGTGGTTCCCAGTTTGGGATGGTTCTTAGGCAGGCATCCTGCAACAACCACCTTGCAGCAGGGATCCTTCCCCTTTGGCCTCCAGGGCCAGGTTGACTGCTCTTTTCTGGTGAGGTTCCCTGGGGTAGCTGCAGGTGTTTCCCAGTCTAGTTTACTGGCCTAATTCCAGGGTAACTTACTGCTGCTGATCACTGCAGCAGTAGTAACCTGTCTCCTAGGTAGGGCTATTGTAGGTATTTGGAGCAGGAAAAATCCTAAGGACCAGCTAGAGAGCAGCTGCAATAAGCAGCCTTCCCCTCCTGAGGATCTCCTTGCTGCTCTTTCACCCTTAAAGTAACAGGAGCCCTAGGCTCTTTGCTACAGCACCATGAAACCCTGGCTGAGAATCACTGAACTAGACCCTGCCTCTACTCCCCATTTGCTGGTTATGTCACATAACCGTGTTAGGAAAGCTAACCCTTGTCTTTCTAGAATGATACAAGGTGTTGACTCTGGGCCAGGTATTGGTCCTAGACAAGTCAATGGGAGCAAGGTTTGACCTTGCAAGCAACAGAAGGAACAGGGCAGGTGAATAAATCTGGGAGGTGGCCTACAACCTGCAATCTCATTCAAAACCCCGATTTACGTAAGGGTTAAGCCAGTGTATGGGTGTCCACATGAGGGCTCTGGATCACTTTAAGGGGAACAATTTGAAATGGATGTAGTTAAGCCATTGAACATTTCATAATGTAGACCAGACCTTGCATTTTGAGCAAATTCAACCTCTTTTTGCGTCCGCTGGTTCTAACAGCGCTTCTCTCCACGCTCTTCTGGCAGACTCCTGCCTCCTGAGGTTTGTGCTGGAATGCAAACAATTCATTTCCATGCAATTCATACATTTTAAAGCTTTGCTGAGCTATCCCCAAAATAACCACTGATAGTAGGGGGCAGGCACCCTGAAATGATTAGGGTCATTCCTGCTTAGCAAAAGATAAGAAAAATAAGACCTTTGGTAAGAAGAAAAGCAAAGCTGATGGAAGAAGGATAAGCACTAAGGGAGAAGAGGCACGCACTGGAATGACCAATGGTTGAACTGAATGCCTCCGGACTAGTTAAATATAAAGTTACATCTGAGCAAAATGCTGAAGACTAGAAAGTCTGCATTGTTCTTCATTACAAAACACACACACATTTTTGCTTAACTGGGGGCATTCACATTTCCCTCCTTTCTTCTTTCAGTGTCTCCTCCACCCTTGATTTTGCTCCCCTGCAAGCTAGGTTCACAATGGTAAGCACCAAGGGGCATTCTGGTTGTGCTGGCCTTGGTTCAACCATGCCCACACAACAAAGCACTTAAGCCCTAATGGGTGCATCTACATGCGCTAATTAGTTGACTAATTACCTCTGCAGTAAAGTGTCACTGTCTACATGTGTGCTGGTATTAAGGCACAGTAAATTAATTAATGCCACTGTAAAATAGTCCTACTAGGGACAGTACTATCTTACCATGCAGTAATTAAGTGTGATGAAACACACCTGTAGCCAGTGACAGGGGCTGGCAGGGGTACAAGGGTGCTAAAGTGCAGGGGCTGGTTGCTGGCTAGCCATATGGCTTTGCAGGTTCTGTACCCTCGTGCTCCAGCCAGTCCTCCCACCACGCAACCCAGAGCCTAGCGCTGACCCTCCTAAGGCTGCTCTGGCCTGGCTCAAAGTCCTGCTGTCCTGGGCACACGTATAGATGCTGTGCCCAGGAACTCAAACAGCGCAGGAGTTTATTTCGTCCCATTAACTGCACATGTAGATAACCAGGCATGTGTACTGGAACTGCAGCAAAGCACCTCCGTATGCACTTAATTCCATCTCACGAAGACAGTGAAACACTGACTCTGTGCCCCTGCTCCTTGAAGAAGCAACATCAACCAAGAGGCTTGTATCTCCAGCAATGTTTGGAGCAACATAGTATGTTAGAAGCATATGTGTTCACTGGTCTACAGATACAGTGAGCAGCATTAAAATTTCCTTATATATATTGCCCTTAGTACACACAGTATCCCTGGGGTCTTCCAGGAAATAGTGATACAGCACAGTCACTGACGGGCAACATATTTATGTATTTTAACACTGGATGCGTCTCCACACAGTGAAGGATTAAACCATTATAAAACAGGACTTCCAATAGTTTGGACATTCAGTGCTTTTACACTGTGAGATTTAAAGAAGTTTCCCAAACTGGATGTCATGACCACTACAGCAGTCAAGAGGTCAGTCCAGGCAGGGAGTTGCAATTAAAGGACATTTTCCACCAAAAAAAAAAAATCTTTAAAATTTAAATGTATATACAACAAATGCAAACAAGTCCTTTGACATGGGGATTCTTTAAGTCTGCCATATCGCTGTAGCCTGGGAACCCAGCAGTGATTCACCCACAAGATAGAATGGGAGTGTTTTGCAAGTGCTGCAGTCCTTCATATTTAAAGTTTCTGCCTTTTGACATGTGATTAGTCCTTTCTTCAAGTCTGGTTGTGGTTACAGAAATTTATCTGCTTATGGTCCAGATCTCAGGTCTTGGGAGAGGGGTTTAAGAATCATTTCTGAGACTAAAAGGGGGTCTTTTAGAGTTTTACACACTTGGGTTTCTTTTGGTAGCATTTGCATAATGTGCTAGGCTGCTGGTATAATGCACAGCAACGATGGAGCGGGGAGGTGTTAAGAAACTGTATTCTTAGCTAGTTATATTAAAAACTGAATGAACCAAACTGGCATGAGGAACACACAATGCATTTCCTAGACAGTGTTCAGTGAACCACCAGAATAATAGACACTTCAGACCTCCAGGTCTTTAACTGCTCAGGAATCAACTTCCAACAATTTGGTTTATTTTATTTACTTTTGGGTACTTGAATTTCCCTCATTTTGATCTAAGCCAGCAACTGAGAAGTCTACTTTCTAATCATTACAACTGCTGGGCTCCTGGAGAGCATTTTAGTGAATCTTGCAGCATTTCTACGAAACTTGGTGCATCACCAGTTCATGCTTTAATAACCCTGTTTAGAGTTTTATATAACTCCCTTTGAGTCTTATGGTTACACTGCATCTGGCATTAAGCAAAGGAGGATGAAAGACAAGCAGAGTATAATGGGATGCTATTGGCCTTGAATGCAGTCTGACAGCTCAGTACAAGCCTTTAAAAAAAAACAGCACTTGGGGATATTGTAGGAACTGTAAGCTGCAGCAGAGTACTGGGAACAGGAGCAAGAATAAGAGTGACCTGTCTCTAATGGGATGAAAACAGCAAAGAGCTTGCTGTTGGATCAAAGGGCACAGAAGGGGCAACAGTATGCTCCAGGAAAAGAGAGAGACTAGGTGGGAATAGGGATAATTTTCAGACAGCAGGAGCAGCCTGGAGGTCCTGCTGTGAAGAGAACCAGCAATGCTACCACACCCTGGAAAGCTGCTTCATCTACCTAAGCAACACTGGAGAGCGAGGGGGTAGGGCTAGAGGGGAGAGCAGGATTTGGGCACCCTCACACTGGCCTGTGGCCAGGGAACCAGCCGCTCCAAGGGAGATGGAGAAGGAAGCTGTTTGCTTTGGACGTTGCTCCTCGTTATTTTGCTACAACGCTCCAGGAAGACACAGCAGGGACTGAGCTGACCAATCTACTGCACTTTTGCTGGTCCTCTTGGCCTTGTATTACTCCAGTAGGGAAGTTTTATTTTTATATATAGCTGGAGGGCTAAATTAAAAATCTAGTGAAGGAGGTAGAGAATGGGAAGCCATTGTTACCTGGAGCCCAAACCTCATGAAAATGCAGGCAGAACTCCCCTGGGGCTAAAGTCAAATCGCCAGTGAAATCCAGCACGGAGGCAGAAGAATCTGTGCAGCTTTCCAAGGTGCTGCTGTCTCTGTACAAACACAAGGCTGTCGATGTACAACTTGCCCTCCCACATGGCATCCACCAGCACTCCTCACTGCTGGCCCTGGCACCGTATCGGTAGGAGGCGTGGATTTCACCCACCAGAGAACAGCAGTTGTGCCTGGTCCCTGAACGTCTAGCTGGGAAGTGGGTTGAGACTCTCCAATGTCACGTGCACTTCCCGCCTATGTCAGGCTGGGACTGGTTCTCCTAAAAAGAAACTCCACCAGGCCCAAACGTGGGCATGGATGGCCCAGAAACATCTTCAAACTCTCATGCTTCCACGTAGGAACCACCCTTCCTTTGACTTCTTGCCCCAGAGCCTCACACAGGTGATGGATGCAAAGGTGGCAAGCCACTCAACGTGGCCTGGTCGCACTGTCCCTATGGAGTGATATTAATTGTCCCTGCACTGCTTCTGTGTAGTGGTTCCAGCTGCTGTTGTTCTCAGTGCACCTTTTCTCCCCACTCCCAGCTCCATTCCAGATCCTCAAAGCAATATAGAGCTTTTAAAGTTACTCTAATGCAGCTTTTGAGCATTGCAAGAATACCACTGGGTTGCCTGAGCCTTAAAACGTGCAAGTTTCTCAAGACGTGGAATCATGGGAGCAGAGGCTATTTACTAGCAGTGGGTTCTGCTTCATGCAGAACAGTCTGGACACTGACTGAGGTCCCTCCCTGCCCGCCGTAGAGTCTGCAGGGCTGCCAAGAGTTTCCACATGCTAACTCAGGCTTGCTAATATCCTGGCATTTCTGAATCAGGCAGGAAGGGAGGCGCAGAAGCTCAGAAAAAATAGCAAAACTCCCTTCTGCCTTAAAATCTCTTCATAGGTCAATTGTGGTGTGTACCTGCAGCATTGGAGGTTTCTTTCTATGAGAAATAAAAGGATCTTTCAATGCAAATCATGCTTAGCGCTCCAAAACCAACAAGTGGAGGGAGGAAGTTCTAAGATGGCAGATATTTAAAAGCTGAAGGCAATTCCCCATCTGCTACTAACGTGTGCGTTGGTAAGTGAGGCCAGATTGTTGATCTAAACTGAAGTCTACAATGTCTCTTTAATGGCCAAGTTGTTCAGCTCCACACAAATATCCTTTTCCGTGTATTTATGTGGAACAACACTGATACCCAGTGGTTGAGTAAGTTAATTACATTGGAGTGAATGGATATTCCCTTAGGACATCGGGAGGGCTCTGCCCCAGGGCCTGTTTCCTGTTTCAGCCGGGACTCCGCAAACAACGGGATATTGATTTACTGCTACGTTTGGTCACTTTTCTAGCAAGAAGCACTGTAGGAAATGGTTTTGGATGGAGAATCCACTACATATTATCCTTGTTTTACAGAGTCAAAACATAACTTAAAGCAAGGATTTAATTCTTAATTATTCCAGCATGTTATCTGAATTTGCTTTGGCTAACAAATGTAACAAATGGCAGCTTAAAAAACAAACACAAAGAGTCCAACCTTGCTGTAATCGTATTATGCTTTTTTTTTTTGTGGCCGTTTCATGCTCCCAAATACCAGATTTACAACAAATTACTATGTTTCAGCAATTCTTTAGAGAGAAAAGGGATATTCAAGTCTACGTTGCTGGCTGAACCGGGTAATTCACAAGACTAGACAAATCTGGCTTACTGCAAACCTCGAACAAGAGAGAAATGTGCTGCAGTCGGTGAGAACAGTAAGATTTATTTTTCCATCAATACTTCTTTTCTTCCCAAGTATAGCTGATTTGAAAGAATTAATGAACAGACGAAACAAATCCCTGTATACCACAGACATTACACAGGGTACAGATCAAGCCTCAGGAGGTTAAGCCAACGGGCGAAGGTTGGAATTTATCAAAACACGATAGAATAAACTACTTAATTATGTTAGGGTGACTGCCAGAATGTAATCGCCCTAACAGCGCAGAGCATTAGAGTGCTTCTCAAATTGGCAGGAAGGCCGTGGCAGTTATGCTTTGCACTTTTATCTTTTAACTATTAATTTGGAGAAATCTCCTAGATAGAATTGGGTATCTGTTACTCCAAAGCGCTAATGGTTGTGATGCCAGAGGCGCTCTGCACTGACCCCTGACGAAACATGCCCCGCACTGCTGTTCCAGCCTTGGCAAATAACAGGAGCCCTGAGCTGGCCTCTCTTGATGCTGCCATGCTCGACGTGCTACCCTCCGCCCACAGGTATTCATCACAACACTGCAGAAGGCACTGTGCAGCAGCGTAGGAAGCTATGAAGGATAACTGGACAGATCCCGAGGGTCTTGTTATGGTGGTGGTTTTGATGGGACTGCTCCAGGACAGGCCATGGCTCTGCAAAGGGCCCCCAGCCTAGAACTGGGGAGGGTGCGAGTTGGACAGCCTTATGGGGACATAACCCCTGCCTCTAAGCAAGCAGAATGGCGCCTGCCCACCTCCTCCTCCTGCCTGGGGACGGCATCGACACTGCTGCACCGCCCAACAGAGAAGCACACTGCCCTTACGCGACCAAGCTGCTCTCCAGGTGGGGAACGCATATTCCTAACGTGGGCACAGCTCAGGAGAGCTAAGCTGCACTCTGTACCCACGGACTAACTCCCACCCTCACAAACAAGCCATGCCATACAGGTACCAATGTGCTTCTGCTAGCATAACTGCATCTACACAGGCAGCTTTTGCCAGCACAGCTGCGCCAGTCAGGGATCACACCTCACACCCACGACAGATACAGCTGGGCTGGATGAGGTCTGCTGTGCAAACATGGCCTCAGTCTAGGTTCACTCCAAAGAAAGTAGTATTGTCAAAGCACCTCAGACTTTGTCTACATGCACAAATTGAACTGCAACAGCATCCAGTTTAAAAATGTTAACAGCGGGGTAGCTTATTCCTGTAGAGGAAGGGGACTAGACTGTATGAAGATACGGTACCTTTACACCACAGTAGGGGTTGCACTGTTACAATTATATTCATTGAAAAATCACACTGGCATGGCGATGCCCACATAAAAGCTCTAAAAGTCAATGAAACTTAGGCTCCTGGCTCACTTCTGGTAAGTCTGAGTGGCAAACTTTAAATGAGCTACCAGAAGCAGTGCGGCCACAGAGGCCCAAAGCTCAGGACAGGTGCTAACAGCTGGAGCATAAGCCGGCTCCGCAGGCAAGGCCGGCGGTCTCACTGAGGTCCACGTTGCCAGGGTGAGGCTGTTTCTGGTAGGGGTGCGGGGTCTTTACACTACACCAAAGTCTCCCCATGAACAAACCATAAAGCACTTCTGGAGAATCTGATTCTCCTTCTGCCCCTTCTTACAGCAGCTCCTGAACCACTGATGGGGTCTGACTTAGAGCCAGTAAGGGGAGCAAAATGTCTGTCTCCTACCCATGGCCCTCCTCCCACGGCCAGCTGCACTTGTGTGGGGCGGGGGCTGGAGGAGGGGAAGGGAGAAGGTACATGGACTCCATGTTAGCGCACAGCTGGGCAGCTCGCGGGGTGGTTCAAAGCTGGCCGTGCAGCTCTGTTCCGATTTGTGCATTTCCTGTCCTCTTTACACATCTGCGTTACGCTCCTGTATCCATTTCACTAGAGTTTCAAGGGCCCAGTCTGGATCCTGCTGAAGCCAATGGGAGGGTCGCTATTAGCTTCAACAACAATAGGACTGGACCCACAAATGCTCTGAACATAACAGCAGAGGCAGACAGATGCAGGGGCCCAGATGGTGTGCGGGTAGCATTCAAGGGCAGCAAGTCATGCCCCTCCCCAGCTCTTCTAGGCTGCACCTCAGCGCACAGAAAGCTCTGGTAACAGCAGGCGCAGGGGCTAGGAGCACAAACTCTTGGCTGTAGTGCTCCTGAGCCACAATGCACTTGTGGGGGAAAGGCAGCACACTCTAGCAGAGATGCTCACCCATGTACCTACCATGCAGAGGGGAGTCCAGCACGCCTGCCCTGAGCTCTAATGCAAAGCACATGCAACTCCCGGCTCGCTCAGGACTCACTGGAGGTTTGCCTGGTGCTCTCGTTACAGTGGTGTGCAAAGGCCAGCGAGCTGCAGGTGTGCACCTCTGGAGCAGGTGATAATGCGATTATGAGAGGCCCGGCGCAGAAAGGCTGCGTCCATATGGGCTGAGGTATTTGTCCCCCAGGCACTATTGCTGCACAGTCAGCAGCAGACAGGGCCTTTAATGTGAGTTTCAGAGAGATTTAAGAATGCGAGCGCCTGTTCCTGAAGAGCCATCGAAGGACCCACAAGGGACCTGGAAAGGGAGCAAGGTTTGCCCACCAGCAGTGTGGGGCAAGATTGAGTCGCTACTGATAGAGGGTGAATACCACAGGTTACACCAGGTTTCTGCAGCTTTCTCCCTGGTCCATGGGTGCATGCAGCTCCAGACCATCCCCACACAGGCCAGGGAAGAGGCAGAGTTAGGTCAGTGAAGGGATGTGCTGATCCAGCAGCCAGCGGTCCTGCAGGAGACTGAAGCTGCCCACAGGAGAAGGCAGCAGTGGGAACCTCTGGGCAGCTGGAGCTCACCATGGGCAATTCATTCACACTGTAACTCAAGTCTGGTGCTAGGTCTCCACATCTTGGCCTCGCTGCTGCTCTGCTGGTGGTTGTGACCGCTCTGCAGGGCTTGCCAAGGTAGCTGAACTTTCTTGCTCAGTTGGAAACTTCCCCTCTTCTATGGTAAGACAACTTGAAATTGCACCGTCTCCTTTCTGCTTGCTTTGCCTTCTAAGTCCCTTTCATAAGGCGTTTAAAATGATCCCGTTTCATACCTGAACCTGTCTACGAAACTTAACACCAAAGACTAAGGGCCTTATTTAATTACTTTTTTTTCCACCAGTATAAACTGGAGAAAGGTAATTTCCACAGCTGTATTATTTACCCCTGATTTTACTAAGGCTGCTTTTACAGCAGGACTAGAGGTTAAACCCACTGTTATTTCCTACACGGCCTGGCTTTACTGTATACTACAGTGCATAGTATTCATTTAATCCAAGCAATAAAAAGATATACCAGCAGCACTGTTTTCCAAAAGAGGAATTAAAAAAAAAATAGAGAAGAGAAAAATGCTTTAAATCCACTAAGTCTGTCCCTGGAAGGAAAAACTCAGCATTTGGATAGTTTTTTTCAAGAGGCAATCAGTAGAAAAACATTATGTAAATGGCTAAAAATACCAGTCATCTGATTTGGGGCATTGCTCTAAAATAAATAACCCATCTGTGTAACTGGGACAAACACTGCCCAAGTGTTTCAACTCAAAGAGACCAGCTGACTCCCAACCCCCTATTACCTGGGGGTGCCCCCAAAAGCCTGCAAGCCCTTCAGGGAATTGCTGATCTTAGCCAACGCTTTGCTGCCTGCAGAAGGTAAGGCACGGTCCAATCCACGACCAGGAAGAAGTGGCAGGAAATGACAGCGGATAGTAGGTGGCACCCAGGAAAACTAGCAGGTCCTACAAGAGGTGAATTCCCAGTGAACCCAGCAGCTGCTCTCTGCACATCCCTTTTGCTGCAAACCGATCCAATTGATCATTAAACTGATGTGCTGCACGCTGCACTTGAGCCAGCCAACGCTGTGGGATCCAACATGCCTGAATGAGAGAAATCGTGGTATCTCCACCCTTGGGAGTTTTCAAGAGCTGGTTAGACAGACACTTGGCTGGGGTGGTTTAGCTAGCCTCGAGTCAGGGGCTGGACTAGATGACCTTGGAGGGCCTACGATCTGAAGACTCGCGCACGTTCAGAATGAAGTAGCACGCTTGCCCATCAGAAGAAATACTGGGTCACTCCATCCCAATGTTCAACGAGGGGCAAATGGCAGCTCTCTCTGTCAGTTGGTGGTACGGGACTGTGCTCAGCCGCGTGGACCCCTGGCCAAACATCTCATGCCTCCAGTGGTGCCCCATGCTTCCCGCTGTGTCCTTTGTAGGCCTGCGCAGAGGCGTAAGAAGACCATGGCTCCTTCCCCTTGACACCGGCTCTAGGCTGACAGCAGAGGGAGAGACGTCACTCCCTTGAGGAAGACAACAGTAGGTCTAAAGGAGAGGTTGCCATTTCTTTGTAATCCCTCTGCAGTTTGGGGGCCATAGATACTTAGACTTTGGGGGAGGGAGTGGGAGTGTTCCCAGGCTTGTGGGGGGGGCAGTTTGGGGGCCATAGATACTTTCCCTTTCTGATCCTGGGAGAGGGGATGGGGGTATTGCCAGGCTTGCAAGTTGCTGCTTCAAGAACTGTTTTGGGCGTCTATCAGCAGCAAAGAAAGCCCACTGCTTTTAAAAGCTTGCACGCGGGAAGGAGCTTTCTTGGTCTCTGCTTCTTTACAAAAGAGTTGAGCTACAGCTGGCAGCAGGGATGAGTGGTATAAACAGATAGAGTGTAGCTGTATAAAAAGCACACGACACACTGGCCTGGCACACTTTCTAATAAGATCTCCCACAAACTGCGTCATAATGTCAAGAGGATTTTATTCCCTGTAATTGCAACTGTGTTCTTGTCTGTGTTCCCCGACCCGCCCTCCTGCGCTCTCTCCTCTGAAATTCTTTTGTTCAGCCTAAAGAGACGTTTCATTAAATGAGAAATAATTTCTGGGAGTGGTAATTACAGTCTCCCTTCAGACGGATGAGAAGTGGCTGTTCTGTTTTCCTTTCCGTTAGCAAAAACAAACAGAAACACAGTGTCTTTCATTAGGTGTCAGATTCAACCGCCGCTGCCATTGGAAAGCTTCAACGTGTCGGATCTAATCAAGCTCGATTTTTGTTCTCCAAAAAAAATGACGGGTGGTAAGCGGGAGGCAAAGACTTGTGTAGCGAAGCACGTGGTCTGCATACAGAACAAACTTCGGCTGTAATAAGCTGCCTGGCGTTCAGTCTTCTCCTCCGCTTTGCAGGGAGTTTGCTGCACGTGACGATGCCAGAAATGGTTCCATGTGGCAGGAGAGAAGAGGCAGGGCCCAGCTCCCTATGGCAGTCCTCCGCCGCTTGACGCCGCACGTCCTTCGCCTTCCTACACCTGGAATCCCCCAAAACCGACTCAGCTCCAGGGTGACTGTTTGCCTTGCCTTTGCCAAGTCATGCAAACTAGCCTGGTACATGTGCGGGGCTTGTTAGCGCAAGAACTGGCTGCGCTGCGAGCTTGTGATGTGCTGCAGAGTGGTGCGTCACGAGATAGCAAACAGCAACGATTTCCAAAAGCAGCTAAAGATTTTAGAGGCCAGATGGGAAACCCCTCGAGGCCGCCAGCGTTTCAGAGGCAGCTGTCAAGTGCTTTCAAAGTATCAGGCTGCTCTAGAACGTGCCTCTTTGGTGCGCCCGGGGCGGCAAGGCTCTACAAATGGCTAGCTAGCTTCAAAGCTCTGCAGATGGGAGCACTATGAGAGCTCTCCCATCCACAGCAGGGGCTATTACCATTGCAGGAAACATATTTGTTCCCAGGAGAACCAAAATTCTCCATGCACCTTTAAAGAAGTGCAGCTCCTGCTTCCTAACTGTGTCAGCCCAGCTGGGACAATGCCCACATTTACTCTTTGACTGCTACCTGGATACTTATGTGGCCTGTATCACCCAGGTACCTTGTACTGGCTTGTGGATTTTACCCACACAGCATCTTGTGAGGCAGGGAGACTTTATAACCATTTTATTCTGGAGGACTGGGACCAGCGTTGGCTCCACGTCTCATGGCTGGTACCTATTCATCAGACCCCCCAGCCAAGTGAAAGCAGAGCTGGCAAATGCAGCAGCCCTTATTCTTCCATGTCCAGCCAGTCAACTTATGGCTGTCTCCTACCTAAAGGTCACCATGAGAGGAAGGAGGAGGAGGATGCCACACCAAAACGTGACCCAATTAGCATCCTGCATGTCGTATGAATTCACCCTGCACTGAAAAGCTGCCATCCCCGCAGAAGAATGTGGCAGCTCATGGGAGGAAGAACAGTCCAGCTGTCAGGTGGACTAACCTGGCAGGTCAAGGCCTTGCTCCTTCATAAACTTCCTTTGTGACCTCGAGCAAGTCACTTCCAGTCACACAACATCCTAGAGAAGGGAGTGAAAAATGTCTCCAATCCAGTTGCCTGCACAGGACAAATTTTAAGGATTTGGAATGGAATCACCTAGTTGGGAAAGCAGCTGCAACACTGGGATTAATGCCTGAAGTGTATATCAGAGCTCTTTAAACGACACAAGCGCTCAGCAATGAGACTTACATTTCAGCTGGAAGAGGGTCTGCAGCTGAAAAGCAGCAACAAAGTCATGCTTGGGCCAGTCTGAAGGATGCTGCTGCAGAACGTTAGCGTGAAGGTTTCTTAGCGGCCGCCTACAACCTGCTTGTGACGTGACATACAGCACACCCATCCCTACTTCCAGGAAAGATTAGACGGGGCAACGAATGGGTGAACCTGGGGATCTGGGAGAGAAGTTCCATAAACCGGCTTGACATAAATCAGTTAAATCTGATACTACATCCATCCAGGTTTATCTTAAACTGGTTTCAGCCACTTTGAAAGCAGTTTATACGCACTGAACTTCTGTTCTGTTAGGCTAGGGACAGAAGTTACATATAAACCAGTTTAAGTGATCAGAAACTGGTTGAAAACTGTAACAGAACAGAAGCTCAGCGCACATAAACCAGTTTCAAAATGGCCAAAACTGGTTTAAGATAAACCTGGTTGAATGTGGTATCAGACTTAACTGATTTAGGTCAAACCAGTTTACGAAACTTCTGTCCTAGATGCCTTCCTGGTTCAAGTTAAACCACAGTACCCCCTTTGCAGCCCTCGGCTGTGCTGTGCTGTCTGCTCCAGAGAGCAGGGCCGCCCCCTCCCGCCCGACCCCGCTCTTGAGCCAGAGTAGTGAGGGCTGGCTGACAAGGGGACAGGGGTGGGAAACCCAGTTGGGGATGCAGCCAGGTCTGCCGGGGGGGAGAGAGCCCCTGCCAGATGTTTCTCCTCTGAAGGGGACAGGGGCATGGGGCAGGGCATGGGGTGGGGGGGAAAGCCTGGGAGGGGCTGCCGGCCACTGCAGGCATGTGGCTGCATTTTCTGAATCAAAAGTGAATGTCTGTTCACTTGTTTTCCAGTTTAATCTCTGCAGCTGAGACTAACTCACAAAAACTAAATCAATTCAGCCTCAGGCTTTTTGACTGTCTGTACTTAGCCTCAGAGGTTAAATTGGTTTCTGATTGCTTAAACCGATTTATGTGAAACTTCTGTCCCTAGCCCTGAAGATCAGCTCTGGGGTGAGAAAGGAATCATTCCCAAACCCATCCATGAAGTCCAAAATCAAGGTAACTGCCTGCACCATACAGACAGAAATAAAATACATGAATAAGCCGATCGGTTCAGCCTGTTTATGCTCCACCAGCAAAGTTCAGCTGATGATTTCTGAAGGCTTTTCTGAATTCACTGGCATTTCTAAGTGCTTTACAGCACTGTGTGAGCCTTGTTACATAAATGCCATGAGTCATTTGAGAGCGAATGAACATTTTTAATGAAGGCGCCAGTGCATCAGTACTCTCTATGGTCTGAACAAGTCGGATGGTTCGAAACAATTATATCCCTTGCAGAACGTGTTCCAGAAAGGAGCCACTAGCCAGTGGAACTGGGTGGAATCCCACTGCTCCGAAACAGATTTCAGTTCAGGTTGCAAGACACACAACGAAGCTGCCTGCTCGGGGTGCCAATGTAAGTAAGCTTCCTCCGTTGAACGAGTGGTTCCAAGCCACCTCTTCATGTAAAGATGGGGGGTGTTGCTTGTTTTCTTTGAAAACACATTCTCCCATTTCAGACTATGAGCAGCATCTAGAGCCAGATCCTCACCCTGCATAAATTCTCAATGGCGCTATGCCCACTTACACCCACGGGAGAACCAGCCCACAATAATTAAGCCAACCAATATTTGGCATGAGCTGGTGGCACGTTGCTGAGTGATGCCTCACTGGAGCAACTGGATTCCTGCTGTCAGACACCAATATGTCATCCAAAACCAGGGAGCTCAGAGGAGCGTGGGGACACCAACAGTCACAGAAGTGAACACTGAAAGAATGCATGGCACTAGCTTAAGGGAAGCGTGTGGTACAGATCCTGGGCTTTCTGCATTCAGAAGCAAATAGATATGTTTGGAAGAGAAATCTTCCACAAGCCAAGGTGTGAGATAACAGCAAGAGGGCCCAGGGTAGCAAAAGAAGTGCCCAAAGCTAGTGCCATTGCCTGTCTTTCCAACTCTGCCCCACCAAACACAGAGCTTGTGGACTTTACTGAACAAGAGGCAGCTCTGAATCACCCTGCCCTGGTTTTAGTCACGCCCTGGTCTTGGCAAAGTCAAATCCCAAGCATCCAAGTGAGGCCTGTCTTCTCCCATTCCCTTCTAGGTAGCAATGGGCCTGGATATCAGTTAGTTTAACCGTTTGTGCCACGTAACCTTCCACTGCCCCCTCCAGAACTTGAACCCTGCATCTGTTCTTCAGCCAAGCAGCTGACACCTCTAAAAGCTCTGCACAATTAAACTTTAAAAGAAAAATGCTGCCTACCCTGCTGGACTTTTTTTCAAACTTTTTTTGAAGTTAAAACTCAACATCGCTCTGCCTCCATTCCAATAGATCATGGATTAAATCAAGAGAAGGAAATGTACGGCTGAACAGTCAAGGAGACTGACACCTAGTCAAACAAAAACACCCTGGAGCTCTGCATTGTCATCAATCACCTCCCTCCCCACAACTTTCTCCTTGCAATTTCCAGTTTCATGCCCCTCTGGTTGTCAGGGAATTTAGTACCAGTAACAAGCACTTCACCCACTGTCTCAGCAAGGAAAGCCCAGCCACTCCAAATTTCAGTGTATTTATGCAATCCAGATTGGCTCCAGGCCCACGAGAGCTTTATTTATCCAATGTCTGTGCTGCAGGCTATGAATTCATAGCAAAGGTATTATGAGAAGACAAGAGATGGAAAGGCGGGGGGAGGAAGAAAGAAAGAAAAAGAAAAATTCAGTGCCCCAAAGTTTCGCTTCGCTTTCGGCTTTCTTTCGGAGGCAGGCTAAAGCAGGGACAGCTCAGTTTTATTTCAGACCAGACAAAGTTTCACCCCTTCAAGGTAGCATTCAGTTAGCCTCCCCTTGATCATAAAGTTGGGATATGGAGAGGACAGGTCCTCAGATACAACATTGCACTTTGGAACTCCATAAATACTGCTGGCCTTAGAGAGAGAAGGGGACCATGGATTGTCCTTGGGCACATCCACACTGCTGTCTCTCCTGTGACAGCAGCTCCTGTAGACAGCTGAGCTGAGCTAGCATGGGTATCACCAGGAGCTGAACTGGGCAGCACAGAGTTCAGCAAGGAGAGCGGGGCAAAACCCAGCTTAGAAGAGAACTGATACTAGGGTCTACACTGAGGTCTGTGCTGCAACATCTCCCCTGCCTCTGGTACCCAAGCAACTGGTTTAAAGCTAACAAAGTATGTCTACCCTATGCTGCAGTGCAGAAATGCTTTTGCTGTTAAGGCATTTTGACTGGCGCTCAGGAAAAGCTGAGTACAGCCAGGAACCATGTAATTGCTTGGGCAGGCAGTTAGGTGTTTGGTTATTAGACAGTTGTCAAAATAAGTGGCCAGACTTAAAGGCTAAGTACAGACAGTCAAAAAGCCCAAGGCTGAATCGATTCAGTCTTACAGGTTAGTTTTAGCTACACAGATTAAACTGAAACAGAAGTGAACAAGCATTTACCTTTGATTCAGGAAATGCAGCCACTTGCCTGCAGTGCCTCAGACCAGAAGCCAGGGGTGCTAGAGCATGGCTCTTTGGCTGTGTGTTCACTTCCTCTTCCTGTTGCTGGGATATGCAGTCCAGAATTACAGTAGCAGGACTCTGCAGGGTTGCTCATAACTTCCTCTTCCTGCTACCTCTGGGATTTGTAGTCCACAGCTGTAGCCAACAGTAAGTTTGAGTGGGGAAAGGGGTGTTTAATCCCTCTCCCTGGCCCCGCACCCCTGCTGGGGTTTGTCAGGTGGTGGGGGGAGGGAACGACAGTTCGCCCCTGCAGACTGGGCTGCATCCCCAGCTGGGCTTTCCCCCCTGCCACCCTCTCATCAGCCAGCCCTCACTGCTCCAGCTAGGAAGCAGAGGGATGGGGCTAGCCCTGCTTTCTGGAGCAGACAGCACAGTCCAGCCCAGGCTGGAAAGCATACTGGGGGACTGTGATTTAATTTGAACCAGGATGGGGTCTGGGACAGAAGTTTCATAAACTGGTTTGAGCCAAATCAGTTAAGTCTGGTACTGTATTCAACCAGGTTTATCTTAAACTGGTTTCAGCCATTTTGAAACTGGTTTATATGCAGTAAGCTTCTGGTCTGTTACTGGTTTAAACCAAATGCCGAACACTTAAGCTGGTTTATAAGTAACTTCTGTCCCTAGCCAAAGAACTCAGAGTGAGAAAAGCTGATATCTCTAACAGGACCAGTCACATACAATGCAACAGCAGCTGCTGGGTTCTGACTCCTGGACTTCACTCTCTGCCTAAGTTTCCCTGTGCATTTTACCTTGCACTAACCTTTTGCTCTGTCTTTTTAGAATGTAAGTCCCCATGGCTAAGGAATACCTCCAATTTATAAACCCAGTACTATCTGCTTCTAATGCACAACCCTGGTTTTGTTATACAGCCTCACACATGGTGGAGCCCTGAGTCAAAACTTCTTGGGTGTTACCATGCTACTACTAATTCATGGGCAACAACTAATGGTGCTAATGGCCTCATCCCAGTCCAACGTCGCAAAAAAATCTGTGAAATTAAAAAGAAACTCCATGATGCTAACCCATGGAAAGGACCTGAGAACCTTAAATCAGTGTTCCTATAACAGTTACAAGTCTTTTTAAGGTCACTTTTAAAGTGGGAAGATGGCTCAAGCCACTGCTTCATGCTGTGCTGTTGGAAAAAAATTAATGTTTCCTAGAAAGAAAGCCATCCACGTAAATTGGATAGGTACACAAAAATGTGTGGATTTCCAGTCTCCATACACCTAGAAGGGGAATACTCAGAAAGCACCACAACATCCACAGCATTAAAGATATTACATGGAGCTGAACAAATGCTTTGCAATGAGAAAGAGAAGGCCTCCGATGCACACTCACCCAGAGTCACTAGTGGTGATCTCCATGGCTAGGGGCAGACATTCAAAAAGCCTGAAACTGAATTGATTCAAACTTTACAGATTAGTCTAACCTGCACTGCTTGAACTGATTTGGAGGTGGATAGGCATTCTCTTTTCATTCCAGAAATGCAGGCACATGCCTGCAGTAAGTCAGGCTAGAAGCCAGGGGGCACTAGAGCAGCTCTCCCTTCCCTTCCACAGGGCTGAGCTGAGGGGGTTGTGGTCAGGTCCTAGCAGGATGCTCTGATTAGGGAGCCCCCCCCAGGACACCAGCAGGGAGGTGATAACAGTGTTTATCACCCCTAACTGAGTGCTTATCCATCCATTATGAACTCTCATTATTTCAATCTCTTCTTAAACAACTTTTTCCAAGGAAAGAACGGAGGGACATTACCAGTTACCTGTTGATTAGCTCCAAAAATCCCTAAGCCAACACCGCTGTCTGCCTTCGTCCTGTCTGCCACAGCATGTACTGTAGCCAGCATGTGGTATGCTAGCTAATGCTGAGAGGTGTCTGTGTGAGGCAGAGGGGAGGAGGGGATCCCTGCTTGAGCAGGAAGTGGTGGGGCAGGGGGAGCAGGAGAAAGCCAGGCAGACCCAGCTGTACGTTCAGTCTCTGTCTGAGCTGCAGCCAGGGAGCAGAGGGCAGGGGCCAGCTCAGCTCACTGGAGCAGAGCCCTGCCTGGCCCAGGGAGCATGCTGGGAGGCTGGGGGACTCTGATTTAACTGAAACCAGGAAGGGGTCTGGGACAGACTTTGCATAAACTGGTTTGACCCAAATCGGTTAAGTCTGATACAACATTCAACCAGTACAGGGTTGGGTTTCAGCCATTTTCAAACTGGTTTATGTGCACTGAACATCTGTTCTGTTACAGATTTAAGCCACTTTCTGATCACTTAGAGCAGTTTATGAGTGATGTCTGTCCCTAGCCCATAGGTAAAGAAGGAGCTGCTGGATCTTTCTAAACACAGTTCTGTTTCCCCACAATTATTCCTCTGGGGCTGAAGCTTTTGGAAGTGCTCAGAGCACTACCACGAGGATACAGAGCGTATGAAGTGTCCAGATCCCTCAGGGCCGCCGCTAACATGTCCCTGGTTGACGCTGCAAATGCCACTTTGAACCCGATTTGGGATTGCAGTGCCTTCATTTGCCTATCCCTAGCTTTGATCATTCTGCTGTTTCCTGTTGTTTTTGTGTTGCTGGTTTTAAATGCAGTTCACAATCCGTTACCCGTCTCTGGAGCAACATAGGGAAACTTTGTTCTACCTGTGGAGAAATTGGTAAAATCCTGCCTACAAGCATTCCTGACTAGACGTTATCTGATGAAAGATACTCGCCACTGAACACAAACTGCTGAAGAAAACCCCCTTTGTTAGTCATTAGCATTACCTCATGCTCCAGACTACAAAACATCTCCTTCCAGGCCCAGATGGTTCAGAAACAAAGTTACCTTTACGGTTGTCCTACTTGAGGAGCAAAATATTAGTTCCTATAAGTTATTGCAGAAATGAAATTCAAGTCGTGCCTTCATGCCTTACTAATCTGACCCGTTTTTGTAAGCTTCAGATGGGGGGATGGGAAGTGCAGCGTAAGGGACATGCATTGCTGAGGCCTTAGTAATATCCGTCAGTAAACCTGTAATTAGATAGGGAGTAGTATTAATCTTGTGCATTGCCTGAGGGACATTGCCAGCATCCAGCAAAACCTCTATTGATGAGGAAAGATTCCAAGCATGCCTGTATGAAAAATGAAAGAAATGAAGTATTTACTTACTGTGCCCTTCTCTCCGCCACTCCACTCCTAACCAAGAAACACTGACAGACAAAATCGACTGTTAGCACAAATCTCACAATGTAAATGGTATCACAGACAAGCTTTGGAGCTCTTCCTTACCCATCAGTGGTAACGGGTCTCAAAACAACCCCCTCAGGTTGAGGTACTTTCAAATAGAGATTTTTTTTTTAAACTGTGTTCCTGGGTAGGAATGGTTAATCCGCATGAAGAATATATTTGGTCAGCTGCGACCATGGACTCCTCATTCTCATGCATGATTCATAGTTCATATCTCATTAAGCTGGCATCAGAAACATGATTTACGGCTGATTCTTTCTCTGTAAACTCCACCCTTGCTGTTTGGGTAAAGCAGAATAAAATATTTTTACACAGATGTAGGAATTTTTGCCAAAGGATGATCACAATTACCATTTCTTATTAGACCCAGTTGACATTTTTAGAACAATTTTTCCCCCCATACAAGTGGGCTTTTATCAAAAATGAAACTTCATTGTTTTACCTGTTAAAAATATCTTCATCTTCCATGACATTTTTTGTAAGATTTTTTTTCTTTTTTTTTTGGCAATACTCTTCATGGTTTTGTTTATGTAAAAGCTTGGAACAAAAGGAAAGGTTGTAATTGGAAAAGGTCCCTAACCAGTTCTGTAACAGCTTGATGACATTTGAATTGCATCACAATTGAAAACATTCATGAAAAAAAAACGGGTTCAAAATTCCTGTCTGGGACTGGTTTCTTCCCTCCCTCCCAGATTTAAATCTCATGGAGAAAAGGGTTCATGAGAGGTACAATTACAATCACGCCTGCCTATGACCTTAGACCAATACAGCTACAACCAACAGCCCAGGTAACCTGTCTGCATTTTACCAGCTACATTCTTCTATCACCAGTTCAACGTTCACCCTTTCCCCCCACACCTACCTGTCTCACGCCTATTGTCTCCCATCCCTCCGATCCTCACTGCCTGCCATTTGCATTTTCACAGACCTGCATTTTGCATATTGGCTTCTATTCCACCAATATAGAGCACACAAACACCAGCAGACTCTCCCTGCGCCTGAAGAAGGGTGTTTGTGCCAGAAAGATTCATTTGCCCGGCACTTAATTTATCCCAGATTATATTTTTACAGGCTGTGGGTGCCGTTTTGGACCCCCTGAAGTCAACAAGATGCCGATCCTAAGGAGGTCAGGATTTCTCCCTAGCATGAAAGTTAGCACTGTTCAGCATCTATGTAATGTGAACCATAAGCAGCAATCAGGAACCTAGGGCTTGATCTTGCAAGTGTTTGAGCAGACAGGTCCCATTCCAGTAAAGTATTTAAGCACACCCTTAAGTTTATGCTCTTACTGGTTTCAAGTTATACTCCACAGGCTTGCACGTAAGTCTCCTCCTGCTCGTGTCCAGCAAGTAGTGAAAAGACATCATTCATTTGCACCAAAATTGTCCATTGTTCAATGTCAAAGGGGGCAAACAAAAACACCACCAGCTTGCTTCAAATCAGGACGGAAAGCAGAGCTGCCTCTTCCCCTGTCCCTGGTAGAATCTCATCCCGTAGTTCAGAAAGTCACCGTTTCCATTACCTTCCAAGTAAAAAGTAATGGGTGAATGACCTGGTTATTAATACAGTGCAATCTGCCTCCAGGCCCATTTGTGGGATCATTGCAAGTGGACACCTACCATAAGGAGACACAATTACCATAAAACAATGCATGGCAAAACAAAACTGAAACTAAAGGGGCCAAAAAAAAAGTATTTTCTCCCATGCCCTAACAGGAGACGTTCTGGAGATCCACACTTCTAGTGGGACCCCCCTGCTGAGGCTCCCCTGGGACAGTTTAACCCTAAATGTGACTTGCATTTGACTCTATTACTCACATGAGCATGTGTGCTTCTATTTGGTGTCCAAATACTGTAGATCATGTCTTTAACTGATGTGCAGTGGCCTGCAGTTGCTCTGTATGCTCAGATGAGCCAGGTGTATGTTACATAGTTTAAAATATCTTTGCTATAAAAAAAGAAGTGAGCAGAATCAATCCAAAAGTATGAGCATAGGGCTAATGGAGCAAGCAGGCGTTTGCAATCTGGACCTCACCATTTGGGATTTCACCCTCTGAGTCAGGCATGGAGGTGATTGGAGGCTCGTTTTCCCTTCCCCGTCTCCCTTGTGGGGCAGCAATCATGTTGTCAGGGTTAAGAGCTACCTGTATCCTAGTCCCAGTTTTGCCCCTCGTTCCCTGCAGGGCTGGATTAACTCATAGCTAAACTAGGCACGTGCCTAGGGCCCCCAGTTGTGCTTATTTTTCATATTATAATTATTGAGTGAAAAAAGTAAGATAAATATATAGTATTCAGTAGGGGTCCACAAGTTTGTTTGCCTAGGGCACACTAAAGGGTTAATCCGGCCCTGCTTCTCAGGGTCACCTGGCACAAGGGATTTAAGTGCCTCAGCTTCCCCATCCGACAAGACAGGGGTGCTAATGCTTGTAAGGCAGTCTGACAGCCCTAGATCAATGGGCTATGTAAGCACTGTGTGAACAGCATTACTGTGGACACAGGAGAAGAATGGAGTTCTGGCATCTGAAATGACTCATGAAATCATGGCCGGCCTCTCCAGGAAGAGACACTAGAGTGAGCTAGACATGCATGCCTGCCTTGGCTGTGCACTCCTATACCTTGCTCCCTAGGTTGCACAGCAGGCAGCTACCCAGGCAGCAGTGAAGGTTTCCCCAGCCCTTTGCAGGCAGACTGTAAATCCCTATACCAGTGCCTCTCTGCTTCAGTCCAGAGAGGTCTACTACAGCTCCGAGCCACAGCACTAAAAACATCCCACAGCATTTTTCCTATAGGAAAAACATCCACCTGGGGTCCCTGCTATACTTGGTGCATAAGCCTTTATTAGCAATACAGCCAGAACAGAGACAGCTCACTGGAAACAAACATTTGTGCTCAAAGACTTCAGCCTCTAATAAATATCATCCTTTAAAATTCCATATGCTCTCCTATCTTTAAAGGCCTGCATTGTCCCTGGAGTCAGTGTGGTAAGAATCTAAAATTGATCTTACTACTTAAAGCCTTCCACATCCAATTTACTGTCCCATATTTATACAGAAAGTTATTTGGGGAATCTGATCCACTAATCATTCCTGCACAGCTCTAGGATGGGGGAGCTGCTGTGAAGCACAACAATAATAGTATGCACCGATATAGCCTGGCTTTTCATCTGAGGATCTCAAAATGCATTGCAATTACAAACATGACTGAGCCTGCACAATGCCCCTGAGAAGCACAGTAGGTGAGGACTCATTCTGTGACTAGGGACAGAAATTACACCTAAACCACTATAAGTGAATGGAAACTGGTTCAAATCTGTACCACGATAGAAGTTCAGTGTACATAAACTGCTTCCAAAATGGCCCAAACCAGTTAAAGATAAAGCTGCATGGAGGTAGCATCAGACTTAACTGATTTAGGCTAAATCAGTTTATTGAACTTCTGTCCCAGATTCCCTCCACATTCAAGTTAACTCACAGCGCCCAAGCATCCCAGGATGCTTTGCACCACCCTCGCAGGTGGGCAGGTGGGCTAGCCTTCGCCCAGCTGTCTGCTCCAGCCAAGCCAGGAGGTGTGATGTAGCCCCCCCAGCTTCTGGCCTGGGCCACTGCAGGCACATGGCTGCGTTTCTGGACTCACTCATGAATGTTGGTTCACTTGCTTGTCCATTAGCTCAGACTAACCTGCGAAGATAGAATTGATTCCGCCTCGGGCTTTTTGACCGGCTGTACTTTGCCTGCGTCCCACTGAAATGCATCGAAGTCTCAGGGTGGAAAGTAGCAGCTGTTCAAACATGCAGTGCAACACTATGCAGCACAGGAAGTGGGGGAGAATACCAAAGCACTTGAAACTGCAGAGGAAATATAAGGACCAGAATGCAATTCCTTGCATTGAAATGTGCAGGGCAGCAGTTGGATTTTGAGCCGCTAGTGATCGCAAGGACCTTTCACATTACAGTGGCTCCCTATCACTGGGCCCTGAAACTCAGGACAACATACAGTTGACCTTAGGCATGTTAGCCCCAGTGAAATCAGTGGGAGTAGGCAGCAAGAGTGAGGGTGAGAATATTGGGTCCCCAGAAAGAGGTGCAACCTCTTGAAATGACCAGACCTGCTTCTTGCAGCGCGCAGGTGCTGTCCAAAGGGGAGGCTCAGAACAAACCGCTGAGCTAGCCTGACCCTGTGTGGCTCCTTCAGTCCGGACAGAAAACATCTAATGCTTCCGCCAACCTGACACCAGTGACTGAGCTGGAAGGAAGCTTGTGACAAAGCCCCTGACATCCGGTATGCCTCCCCACAGTTCCTGGCTTGAACCCTCTACTTTCAAAGCCCTTCTTCAAAAGATTTTCAAAGCAAAATGTGCTCCTTCTTATCCCCTTGGGTCTGCACGTCCTATGTACAGATATGTGAGTAGCATCACTGGATGGCATGGCTCCCCACAGATCCTGCTATGAATATTGTCGGCATCAGTCTGCATATTTTTATGCTCACCGTTACAGTTTGAATATTTGCACTGTTGCTCGTATCACTCTCATCGACTCTCGTGGAAGCCTGTTCACTAAGTGGAACATTCCACCGCTTTAGCAATAACATTACATTAAGATTTTGCTCGAGATAGACAAATCAATTTAGAAACAGCCATTCTGAGCCTCCAATATAACAGGGTCTTTAACTTATTCAGACAGTCTAAATTATTAAGGGAAAATATTTACAGTGATGGAAGGCTAAACCTGTCTTTCCAAAGTCTTAGTAAGTAGAACATCAGTTGTACATTTGATCCTGTCATTTGATCATTGGCAGTGGCTGAAATGTAGTGGCACCGCTCATATGAAAGGAAGGGAAAAGGAATGACAAAGCTCATCTAGATGGAGAAATTATTCTGGAATAAGAATGTGAATTTGAAGTGCTATCGCTAGTGCAGAGTAACTCCTTGTATGGGCATTCCTGCTGCAGCATCAGACAAGTCCCTCGTTCTAGTATCGGCTCATCCCCAGAGGGAACTATTTGAGAGTATCTGTTGAGGAACAGCTTATTCCGCAAGAGCTATTCCAATCAATTTCCCCATGTAGACAAGGCTTTCGATGGATGGTTTCTGCTTGAGTGATTTCATTCCTCCAGCAAAGTGTATTTTCAGCTCCCAAACACTTTAAGCCACTCAGCCACTCCTTACAACTGAATCTGAACTTAACTCTGGTTTAGTGTTGAAACTTGAACTGCAAAGCCCAGCCTCCCCCAAATGTGGACACCACACCCTGGGCGGCTCTCACGTTCACAAGACCTGATCCTGTGAGCTGCTGCAGTACCTCCGTGCCCATTGGCTCCATAACACTGTTCAGGATTGGGCCCAAAGCTGCCCAGCACTGCATTCAGAACCAGGAGCGTGGGGCATTCAGAGACATGGGACACGCACGCCAACTAACTGCGTTCACAAGCCCTCCTAGAACATACAGCCATTCCTTTCTTCACGACTGCCACCACCTCTGTGCCAGTTATGCTACATATTGGTTTATTTTAGGAAAGGGAAGCGAAAAAAATAACATTCATTTGAAACTACAGGAAGAAATTTAAGTAGGAAGAATGCAATTATCTGAGCTGGAATCTGGCCAAGAGACAAGACCAAAGAATTCCTATGCCAGAAGCAAAGGACCATGGGAATAGTATTGCCCACAAGTCATCAAGCCTTCAATCTGATGCCCCATCCACAAAGCAGTACTTCTGGCCAACCCATGCTTTCAGGAGAGCCTCTTATTTTTCAGTCTTCCCAACTGCCTGCACAGACCGAGTTGAATTCTTCAGATAACCATGCCACAAATGGAGAAGTATTAAACCACAGAGATCTATTTTAAATTAACAATCAACCCACAAAACCAAGGAAATACTCTAGCACCGAAACCCCAGGCTCCTTTTTCCCCAGAGCTCCATCCACAGTGGATGCTAGACAAAAACCTTGCTCATCTTGCTTGGGAACGGTAACCATCCCACCCCCTTTCAGCTGACCCCTTGCAACCTTCTGCAGCTCCACCACAGAGCATGGAGGTGGGTGGATACAACCACAACCTGCAATTTTCCGGCACTGGTGTTTTTAATTCGGTTCATTAGAAGTTAGTTTTGAAAACAAACGGCATCTTCATTTGGTTTCTCCAGGCATTTTAACTGCCTATGCGTTCTTCCAAAAATCTTCCCTTCCTGAGAAAAACTGGGCTGGCTTTGGGAACGCACACAAATCCATGGGGAAAGCAGGGCCAAACCTACGGCTAAGGGCTCACACAAATGTCCACCAGAGTCCATGAGTCTTTCCATTGACGTCAAAGTTTCAAGGTCTTGGTCTGGATTTGCTAGCAGAATATGCCTGTAAAAAAGTTCTCTCAACAGAAGGGTTCAATTTCAGGACTTTCAAGCAGCTCCCAGCAGCCCTTGTCTAAACCACCCATGAGATCATAAAATTATGCCACCACCTTATTACATCATCTCAGTATGCAAGTGTCAGCCAGGAGAAGGAGACCCACACTGAAAAGGCTTTCGGTAGCCATCCAGTCTCACTCCTTGATAACCAGGTGAGGGAGCAGGGAGGAAAGGCAAAAAACCCATTTCAGGGGAACTTATCACCTGTAACATGAAAGTCTCCTCTACTCCTTTTTGCATAAAAGACTCTAGGGAAAGCAAAAGACTCACAAGACAACATTAGTGATTCACTGCAAGTGAAAATGGAATAACCAAGGTGGGGGGCAACTTTTACTTAAGGCATTTCTTATTTTGCATTTTGGTAACACCTGTGCAATCTTCGTCTTCTCATGTCCTGACACCATGTTCAAATTTGAGGCAAAAATCGGGCACATGCTATTGCTCGAGCTGTAGCCTTAGCGAGGTCCTTGTTGGTGCATGGTTCCCCCCCATGTGAGAAGGACGACAGCTGGAATTCATGCAAGCATTCTGCAGGGAGACACGCGCAAGTGACCACTGCCACACTCCCACCCCCGCCAGCTTAGCTGCCAAGGAACAAAGTGGACATAGCTGACTCCTCCACCCCCAGCATACACTGGTGGGGACCCACACACCCCCTTCCCTCCTTGCAGATGGGCAGCGTAAGGGCCACGTGCCAAAAAATGCGGAAAGGAAACGTAATGGATGCCAGAAATACATTATGCTTTTTAAAACACCATCAGGAGTCAAAATTTTCCCACTGTCTAGCAGGAAACCTATTTCCTCACAGGGGTAGGCAGTATCTCAGAGCGCAATACGCCATGTGTTGGACTCATTTTAATGGCTGCAGCAAGGTATAGTCATATAAAACCAAGGAAATGGCCCAAGCTCAGGTTACTCGCCCTCCCCAGGCAGCTCTAATGTCTGCAGCACCCTTCTCTCTTACCTCTCCTCGCTAAACAGATACATATTTTGTGTGCAAGAGGCACTCTTTCCCCTCCTGGCAGTTTTCATGGCCCCGTGCACCTTTCTGGTCCATAAAGCACTTGGCCAGAGGCTTCCATCAGCAACAGCCACAGAAACCTACTGGTTCGGGGTGGGGTTCTCACGAGTCCTCAGCGCTGGCCTTGCTCAGCTCCCGTGACCTCAGTGGGGACTGAACGAAGCCAAATGGAGCGCACTGGAGAGCTCCACCCAGAATTGATCCTCTGACTCTTTGACGCTGCACAAGAGGCAGCCGAACTGCAAACTACAAATGCCATTTCTAGGGCACTGGGCAGGGTGGAAGCATAGTCTTTTATTCAACGGGCAACGTGTATTAAAAAAAAGACGTTTTTTTCCAGCTTGTAACAATTAGATCAACGATTCTCAATCCTGGTGCCATGCACCCTTGGGTAAAGGTGCCATGTAATATTAGTACGGTTAGGTGTGCAAGCAAGATAAACCCAAAGATTCAAATAGGAATCCACAGTGCCCATAACATTCTAACCTGCCGTGGGCTTTCCCCATTTTTTAAAGAAAAAATAATGGAGTGGTTATTCTTACATAGTAAAAAAAAAAAAAAATGTTATTCTTCTACAGTCAAAAATACAAGTGAAAGCTAAGAGCTGGCATTTTCCGATGGGTGCCCTGCAATCTAACAAACTTGAGAATCCCTGAATTGGATGCAAAGAACACATGGACTTCATTGTGAAAAAATATACGTTTGCGTATGATGCGCTTTGAATACAAAGGGATGTAAAACAGCATTATAAAATAAACAGAGCTCAGCCAGAAGAAAAGAGCAAAAAACTAAATATACAGTGAGTAAAGAAACTAAGCCAAGGAAGTAATACTTCAGAAGAACAGTCAAATGAATGCTATACAACAGTACAAGACAAACATTTCTCTCGTTCAGTTCCTACCGCTGATGGTAAAAGAAATTCTTTTCATTCCCTCCCTGTTTTAGATACAAATTTTACAGCACCATACAGTGCTTTCCATACAGGTACAAAGACCTTCCCCTAAACGTTTATAATTTAAATATAATGTCCACTAAAAGGGAATAAATTCAACCCCCTTGTAAAAGTATCCTTTTAAAACTGCTAGCACTGGTTGAAAAATGAAACTCTGAAATGTGGTTTTGTCCTGAATCGGGACAAAAAGTTAAGATCTTGGACTTTGAGTAACTTTCAAAATGCTTCATTTCACTATGTCCGTATTACACTCCAGCAAAATGAAATATTTCAATAATTTCCTTTACACTTCTTTGACAAACATCCAAACGTTCCTGAAAAATGCCTCAATTCCATTGAACCAGTGTGCACGGACAGAAAAACTGCTCCCGTCTCAGTTCATTTCTGAACCCAGCAGGTCTAGGCCTAGGTTCTTGTTGTGTTGGCTGCATCCGTCAAGCGCTGTAGATGGGGAGTCCTCCAGTGGAGGCCAACACCTCTTTCGTTCAAATACTTTTTCACTGCCTTGCTAGAAGTAGGAAGCATCTCGTAAATTCAAACCAAAGAAGGAAAGAAAGAGTCACTGGGGCTTCACAAAGCAACCTGCAAATAAGGAATGGGGTCATTTCTCAGCACTCGTCAGGTCCTTCAGACCTTTCAAAGGAGCAAAAGAAGAGCTGGAGGCTATCAGGAGTGTCTTCCAGTAACACATGCCTTTGGAGGGAACCTATAAATTTTAGGCTGGTTTTATTTGAAGGAGAAAATGCACACAAAGACACTCCCTTGATCAACATAACTTGAGTGGCTTATCTTTAAATCAAATCCAAAAGCTCCCAGGCATGCATCTTTGAAATCTGAGCTTTAATGGCATTAAGAGACTTGGAGACCACTGGATTCAGCGTCAGACCCTGAGAGGCAAGACTTGGACCTAATTGGTTGATTGTATCCAGAACAGCATTTTTGTTTTAAACTTGGGGGAGGCTAGAGAGCGAAGGGTCAAGCAGGGCTGAGATTTATTTACTGGCACTGAATAGTAAACATGAGGCCTGGGGGCTGATAACAACGTGGCCCTGACAAAGGCCATCATCAAGGAAGAAAGCTTTCGGTTGGGAACTTCCTGCTTCACTAAGTGGGCGCCTAGCAAGACAGTGAAAATCTTTAACCAGAACTGAAGGAACCGGGGGCAGTGCACTCTTGGGCGCCAGGAGGTGGTAGCTGTGGGGAAAGCAGAGAGGACAAGGTACTAGACAGGTTAATTCCCACAATAAGATGATGCCCAAGCAGCCCAGAATTTCCCCCGGAACGGGCAGGCTCTGACAGGCTGCACTTACACCCAGGTCCCAAGCCCCAGGTTAAAGTATAAGGAAATCTGCAGGCTGTGCCGATCATCTCATTGACCAAGTGCTCTAAGCACAGGGAACAGCTCCCTTTCTCTTCGTTTCGCGGTATACACAAGCAGTAAGCCATGCAAGCTGAAGGAGAACCTCTACGGTGAATCGGAGAAGAAGTGGGCCCACCAGCCGTCACGAGTCAGAGGGCCTGTCCTCTTCCTGGAGAGCCTTCCCTGTTCCCATCACACATGGGGAAACTATTTTCTTATCGCTATAACCATTTCCAGGGCTGAGGTGGTGAGGGACTGCATATAACCTCCACAAGCCCTAGCTCACCAGCCTGAGATCGCTCTGCAAAGAGTTAGGATTAACATATTTTGATTCTTGGTACTTTTTAAAAGAGCAGTTTTCTCATCCCACATCACTTGCATAAACATTTAAACAATTCAACACCTCTCTTAAATACAAGCCCTTGCTCCATCTTTATAATGGGTCAAGGCACACCTGGTCCTCATTTTCAAACCATGGCCTATCATGACGCACCAAATACCCAGTGCTTGAAGAATACCCTTGGAAAGGCATGTACATCCTTTAGCGTATTTGAACAGTCACATGCAGACAGTCCTAGGAGAGCCCTCAGGGCTGAAATCTGAGGACCCAAGGGTGTCATTCTTACAAGTGCAAGAGTAGGAGAGACATGTATCCAAAATGCTGGTATGGGAAGATTCATAATAGACAGGTTTTCCTAACCCCGTTGGTAGACTGGCATGCAGTTGCACAAGCAGATATCACAACTGGGCGCACACAGAGCCAAACGGGCACCTAAGCAGTCACTGTAGGACGCTGTCACAGGAGTTGCTCAAGTATTCATTGTAGCTGCATACAAAAGGGTCTGGAAAATATCCCCTTAATACTTTAAGTATGTAGAGTGGGGGGAAATCATTGTACTTCTTGTGGTCTAATCCCCTCCTGCCTTGCTTTATGTAGGGGTTTATTTGGGCATCTTAGAAAGTTCCACAAAAGAGAAAGAGGTTGCTGTTTTCATGCCCCAAATTCAGAGCTAACAAGGAGGGCAGGGTCTTGCCCAGTACACTTTGTGGGGACTGTCCCAGCACTTTTTTCCATCTGTGCTGGCTTTCTCCTCTTCAAGAGAGGAACAATGTCAAAATTCATGCAGCGCCTTTTTTGATAAACCCGCGTCCCAAAACGGGCACTGGTTTATACTTTGTATAATATTTGCCATTTTTATTAACATTTGATGAAAATGTGCCTTGGCTCAGAGCCCAGAACGAACAATCCACCTGTCAAAAAAGAAGAGGCCTTTATACCCATTGCTTTCCATGTGGCATCTAAATGAATCATCCAGATTTGCTTTCTCCACAAAGAGATCTAAATATTAGATTCAAATTCAGTGCTGCTAAAACTATTTATGGGTGCTCCCACACAGCGAACAACCAGCTGTCCCGCTGAATGGACCGCAGTGTAATCTGTGAAATGGATTAGCCATCTTTACAAGTAATTTAATGTAGGTTGCCCGCCTTTCCTGCTGAAAACAGGTGAAAAGCGTGCTTGTTTGTACCAATGTACCATGAAAAACAGCCTCACAAAATCCTGTGCGATACAGAGGGCAAGACCCTGCTGGCCTGGTAAAACGGCAGTCGAGTACAGTCTGGTGTTTGTGCCATTCATATCTGAACAGAGAAGCAGAAATCCCTGCAACTGCTGCTGATGGTTAAATTTCACTTGTATTTCATCCATCTAGTTTATGACCTCAGGTGCCTTTTTGGGGCACGGGGGAGGCTGAATAATTCTCTTGCACCTAGTAGATCTACTGTGTTTAAATCACTGGTTTAGCTGGCAGCACTGGCACTTCGGAAATCCATGCAGCAAGGCTATTTGCCTAGAGAGAGGACTCTGCTAACTAAATCAGAGAAGTTAGAGATGGCTAAATCATTAAGCTGATCTCATGTGTCCTTCTGCCAACACAAGGCTGATTCCTAGGGTCTGGTTTCTAGTACACTGTCCAACCCAGAGCAAGTACAGCAGTTTCTTCTAGAGCAAGGACAATTTCATAACTTAAACCCCAGGAAAAAATTTACACTGCTGCAATGCTACTACATTAAACCAAAATTTAACAGCTTAAACGTCAGGCATAGGCATAGCAGTACCACTCTGCACGGTGGCAAATGGCACCATAAAACAGGACTCCTTTAAGAAAGACAGTAGAGGTTTTACAGCCTGGCTAGGGCTTTGCTGCCTCAAGCCTTCGAACGGTGCCTCCAGGGACGGCTGCGGGCAGGAGGAGCCAGAGGACACTTCAGCATTTTGCGACCCAAGAACTGCGTTCCTGAGCACGGCAACAATGCGCGCTGTCTGCCTGCGCCGCTTTCCCATAATAAAGATGGCGTTGACAGGTGCTTGAGGGCTGTCTTCCTTAGTGAAAGACGAAGGGAGATGGGGTGGGGGGAGGGATGTCAAGCCCATGCTGTTTCTCCTTTAGAGAAGGCCACGTGCAAGGAGCCAGAGCTGTAACACCAAAGGCCAGGCTTAAACAGGGAGCTGCTCTGTTCAAACATACAATCGCCCTTTTATAATTAAGTGTTTTGACATTTTTTCTTGAACATTTATTATCATTTGTTATTTAAAAAAAAGAAAAGAAAGAAAGGCAAAGCTCCCTGTTAGAGCTGTCAGCTCTCTGTGCATGGGATGCGCTGAGCACGGTCCCCACAGCACGTCTGCATTTCATGTGATTAGATGGCACGTCAGATTCTGTTTCTACGGGGGAAAGCATTGAAGTTATTGAAAGCCTCTGGGGCCAGATGTCCTGGGGATTCGGGGCCGGGGTGGATGGCTTATTTACAGTAGCCTCATTGACTTTTGCAGCGGTGGAAGAAAGGAGTTCACTGATTACAACTCCAATCCAGCATGCAACCACCCTGGAAAGAATTGGGGTAGAACTGCACCCGTGAAGTTTCTGTCTGCAGCGAGTATAACCATTTGCTACAGGCAAAAGACATAACCTGCTCCCCACTTAATCGTGAGGTACTGTATAGTCACCTTCTGGATACAGCTATCCTGAGACAGCTGCACATCAGGCCACTTCTGATCCTGCCGTGATTTACATCAGTGTAAACATGTCCTGTGCATCCAGGTCCTTTCATAGTTATCTGCACCAGCACAAGAGGGGGTATAAATTGTTCTCGGATCAGACTGGTCTGGTTTTATACTCATTTTACACTAGTGTAAATGCTGACACAGGTTCAGAGCAACAGAGAGTGAATCCAGCCCTCAGAATTGTTCTTTATTAGTTTTCTTACTCTCCCACGGAGATGCTGTGAACTCTAGAGCTATTTCCTGTAGAGCTGGTGGGGGCACAAGGGAGGAACAGAGTTCAGACTTAATGGCATAAAGTAGCATTTCCAGTCCATGGAATTATTAACTATGTTAGATACAAAAGTGAACCACTCACCACCCTCTCTCGCTTCCTTTGAGCACCGTTTTACTCCATTCACATAAAATCCCCACTGCTTAAATTTCTGACACTGATGAACTACATTTTGCTGCAGGGTTTAAGGCAAGTCCAGGCCCGCTCCTACATACATATTACCAAATGCAGTAGGCAGCTTAAAATAAACTTTCCCATAATCCTTCTAAATCTGTCTAGTTTCAGAAAATCATTCTGGGTGGGAGAGCAGGGAGGTCACTCTTGGTAATAATGGCTGTCAATAAGCATTGGCAATCTTGGTCACCTTCTCTTTGTCTTCTCCCTTTCATCCCCTTGCCCTCCCTGGCCCTCACCGTTTTTACGGTGCTTCTATCCAATTTGATAGTAATGATTTTTATGCACCTGGAAAGCACCCTGCATACCAATAAATAGTAGCAATACTGCATCCCCAAGTGCAGGATATGGTGAATATGTGCAGTGAGACCAGGAGGAAGTGCTGCTTGTACAGCCATGTGCACGTCAGACCAAATGGAAAATCTTCTCTCATCTGCCGTAGGGAGGACGGCCCAGCCCACTGAGACAAGAAATTGAGGGGAGGAGTATCAGGGGTCCCAGTGAATCAATCCATTCTTGGCTCCATTCTGCACTCCTGGCCCTGCCATTTTCTCATGGGGAGACTTTAAAAATAACCTTTACAGAGGGAGGCTGACAGCATATTTTAGTACATGGAGAAGAAACACAAAATATTCTTGTTGCTTGGGTCTGTCATGTAAAGGATTCTGGGAGGGGACAGGGGAGCCTCTGGCTGTCCAGAGGAAGGCGCAAAGACATCTCTGGAAAGCCAGCCTTGCACACCGTGCGAGACCAGCAGCAGGGAAGAGCACCAAGGCTCATTCCTCTATGTGGACCCCACAGGATTCATCCACCCATTCAACTCTACCAGCCTTCCCACTGGCCTTGCCTTTTGTCTAAGTGGAGGGTTGTTTTCCCCCCTCTCCCCTCTAAAAAACTGTATCGCCTTCAGAAATGAATTCCCTTCCCCTCAGAACAGCACCTCGAAGCTGAAAAACGATGACGGCACGCCTCTATTCCCTTCCTTCACACCCAGCGATTAAATGCTAACCAGTGGCAGGATGGTTTTGTGGTAAGGATTAGCCACTGCGGCTCAGGAGGCCTTGGCTCATTTTCTAACTCTTCTATTGACTCACCCTACAGAAGGGATCTTGGACAAGTCACTTAGCACACACCTACGTCACCCTGGCACCCATCCTGGCACAGATGAGTCCATGCACGCCCCGTCCACCTGCTCCTGCTCAGACTTTCCAAACCTGGAAATGCACTAGTGAGGCTGGGATGATTGTGCCCAGCAGCCACCCTCCAGCACACCAGAGACTGAGGTCACATTTCTGGGTTCGGAGCATGTGAGCAGTGACTGGTGTGGTCCGGGGGTGTCTATAGACGTACCCCAAGTCTCTCCCTGCTTTGGTTTCCAACCTCCAAAATGGAGCCAGATATAGTCCATTTATTTGCTTTGTCTAATTAGATTGGAAGCTCCTAAGTACAAGGGCTGCTAAGGTATTAAAGCAACTATTACGCTGAAGTCCTGATCTTGACTAGGGCTACAAGGTGCAACTGTACAGCACGACACTGGAGGGAAGTGGCTGTATTCTGTTAGCAGGTCCCTGTTTAGTTTCTTTTATAAGCGCTGGAAGAGCAATGCGCAAGGCCATATTGCAGCAAGTCCCACGGCATGAATAACCCTGCTAAGAGCATAACCGAGGCTCTGTTGTACTATTGCGCTGCAGAGCCAATAAACTGAAACAAAATTAATGAAATCACTTAACCAAAAGGAGCTTTCCCAGTCCCGTTTCATTAGACAAATGGAGCTCAGCTCTGGTCTCAAAAGCAGCAATCATGCTACGGTATTAATAAAATGAACTGCAGCCAGCTCAGTTTCACAGAACAGCACTGAAAAAAAAGCCCCAGCTAACAAAGTAAGGAAAAATGTGTGTCATGTACTGATACCACTGACAAGGAAAACAGAGAAAAAGATTTAGAGAGCAAATTCATTAAACTTTCAACTTGCATTCCATCCTCCTGGAGTCCAACCCCAATTGCTCTCTGAATATGCTTTCTCATGGAGCAAGATGAAATTTAAGATTACTTTTAATTACAAAGGGTGTGGGAGAATGTTTTCACGGGAGACACATACTTCTGCGCCTCCTACCCGAATGGATTTAAGAGGCTCACAGCAAAACACAAATAAACTGATTTATTAGCATTAGGGAATCATTGTGTCAGCCTGAGATTTAATTTCTTTCCTTTTACTGCCGTGTATGCATCTTTACAAGTTCTAATTGGAAATTAAAATGGCAGAACTCTTATGGGAGGAAAGTTTACTACTACTAATGATTTTCAAAACCAGGTTGCAGGAAAACACGGCAGGGTGAAGAAGTGTCTTCTGCATTAAAAAATAAAGTGCAGCTTTTCAGACAGATGAGCATGCAGGTTTGCTGGTTAATCACAGGCAGACAAGCTTATTTGGGTAAATCCGATATCTTTTATCAGACCAACTCAAATAGTTGGAAAGGTTCTTCTTAGCAAGCTTTTGGGCACAAATGCCCTTCGCCAGGCTGAGGAAGCATCTGCAGAACTGGTTAATCACAAGTACTCTAAGCATTGGTCATATTTTCAAAGTGACCTCAACCTGGCTTTTCTTTTGGTATGAAAAATATTCATTTTATCATTTGCACACACTCGAAATATGGAAATAACTGACATAGACAGATATGCAAACAAAAGTACTTATATGCACATCAACCAAGAACACAGGTCAGACTCTCTCCTCTGATCTGGGTTCTTGGTCCCATTCCTTCAGGGCAAAGGGAGCAGGACCTCTGTCTCTAATCAGCTGACACATAGTTGGCATAAAGGCTAGGGACAGACATTACACATAAACCAGCTGAAGTGATCAGGAACTGGTTTAAACCTGTAACAGAATAGATATTCAGTGCACATAAACCAGTTTCAGAATCACTGAGATCGGTTTGAAATAAACCTGGTTGAATGCAGTATCAGACTTAGCTTATTTGGGTCAAACTGGTTTATGCAATGTCTGTCCCAGACAAGTTCAGTTAAATGTATATGTGCAATAAAACATTTAGGTTAGCAACATTCCCTGCTGGGCAGCTCAGGTTGGGGGGGAATGATCAGAGCATCTTGCCAGGCCTGGCCACACACCCCTCAGCTCAGCACTGTAAAAGGGGAGGGAGGACTGCTGTAGCACCCCCTGGCTTCTAGCCTGAGCCACTGAAGGCATGTGCCTGAATTTCCTCAGTCCAGGGGGGATGTCCTTGCATTTACAAAGTGATGTAGACTAGCCAGGTTAGATTAACCTGCACAGATTGAATCAGTTCAGGCTCAGACTTTTTGAACGTCTGTCCCTAGCCAAAGAGTCTTAAGTCTGCACCCTTTATTCTTGGCTGGTGTGCGAGACCCACCAGGTGCATATATTGTTGGTTTAATCCCCACTCTGGGTACACCATGTTGCTGCTGATCTTGGTGCATCTTGCTATTACTGAAGTACACCACAGACACTGCCCATACCAAACATGCTCCAGGACCATGGTTGTCATGGGTGACTTCAATTACCCGGACATCTCGTGGGAAGATCACTCAGCAAAATCCGAGCAGTCACAAAGCTTCCTCTCGTGTGTGGATGACCTCTACCTGACTCAAGAAGTCTATGGGCCAACGAGAGGCAAAGCGCTCTCGACCTGGTACTGGCTACTGGGGATGACCTAATCAGTGAACTAGTGATCCATGGGAAGCTGGGTGACAGCAACCACGAGTTGATCACCTTCACCATCC
>NW_017728911.1:37995130-38019349 GCF_001723895.1 Crocodylus porosus | reverse complement strand
ATGGTGTTTAACACCAAAAAATGCAAGGTTCTCCATGTTGGGAGGAAAAACCTGCAGCACCCTTATAGGCTCAGGGGAACGTTTGTTCACCAGAGCGCCCCAAGGGATGACGAGGTCGAACGGTCACAAACTCCTGCAAGACCATTTCAGGCTGGACATAAGGAAGAATTTCTTTCCTGTCCGAGCCCCCAAGGCCTGGAACAGTCTGCCAGCGGAGGTGGTTCAAGCACCTACACTGAACACCTTCAAGAGCAAATTGGATGCTTATCTTGCTGGGATCCTATGACCCCAGCTGACTTCCTGCCCTTTGGGCGGGGGGCTGGACTCAATGATCTCCTGAGGTGCCTTCCAGCCCTAATGTCTATGAAATCTATGAAACCCAGGAGATCGCCACTGTTTTCTGTTTTAACATCTGCCCTGCACCCTGATTTCATGTTTTATAAGTTAAAAGAAACAAGACTGTGAACGGCTAAATTACTCAAACCTGCTCTAAAACTTCTTTTCCTTTACAACAACAAAGTATATACTGCGCACACAACTTCATGGTTTGCAGTTCAGAAAAACACAGGCCTTTGTGGCCAATAATGGGAGGAAGAGCTGTCAAAGGGATTTAGTATAAAGGCTCCCCCTAAAAATGATTTTTCAGACCTAAGACCAACTAAGTGTGTTGCTTGGAAGGCATGTATGTGCATCCTAAGGGAAGATTACAGGGGGCTGGGAAGACCTGAGCCCTTATGAAACATTTGCAATGGCTAATTGCACTTTTGCTCTATATTGCCAAAAGGAGCCAACTTGTCCACGTGCATAACCCCAGGCATAGGTTCTGTTAGCTAAGACCCACTTTATATCATATACCCTGGCAAGGACCTGGAGCTTGCCTACAGAGGGAAAATGACCTAATACTGTGCATTTTTACTATGTCTGGCTACAGCGATCCTAAAGGAAACATCAGTTTGCTTCCGTAAATTTAAGGTCAGGGCTGAGCCTTGTCTCTACCCTCACAGTCATGGAAAAGAAAAGTCACAGACTTCAGACAGAAATAAGTATGAGGCCTGAACACTGAGACTTACACTTGGCATCCCAGCAGATGAAATAAAATAGGTATCTCAGCTCATGCATCCTAGCACAGGAAAGTGCCTCAGATGCTGCCCCCTTGAACTGAATTCCTTCCTTGCAACTGAGATGATGATGTTATTTTCATCTTAATTAGTTTTGCAGGCAAGAGCTGGGCTTGCTTTGGTATTAAGTGGAATTTAGCTGGGCGGGGGGTCATGAAACCAGGTTCTTCGTTCAATTACAATTTTACATCAGTTAATGGCGTTTTTCTTGTTCATTTTTCAAGAGTCAGTAAATTCATTAAATGCCTTTCAGACCTGTGAGGAACCCACTCTAGCTTGCAAATTATATGTCCCCATTCTTTGATATTTTTGGGACTGAATTTGGACAGGGGACAACTGACCATTAAAAGCTAAGTGCTGCAGTGTATTTTTAGCCTTCAAAATGGCTAGTCCGTGTCACTCCTCACATTAAAGAGCTTTTGCAAGGTAATCCTTTCCCTTACAAGCACCTTAACATCCATCAACTTTGAACCACCAAAATAGTACAGAAAAGGCTTCGCAGCTGGTGAGTGAACGGCAGCCCCCTCCATTCAGCGCCAGACAGGTTAACACCACGCAGCCGCCTGAAGAGCCTCAGCACAATGGAGCGGGTAAGCAGTCATTTCACCACAAGCTTAAGAGTAAAGCTAGCCCTCGGTATGACAAGACCCCAGTCCCGGCAAGTGCCAGCTAGCAGGGAACAGTCAGTGGAAATGGAGATTAGCCCCAGTGGGCTGGAAGGAGGATGGGTGCGCTCTGGAGGGTCGATGCTGAAGGAGTGGGAGTTTCAGTTCTGCTCCTGGTACTTGGGTTCATTACTCCCCACCTACAGATGAGGCAGCAGCCCCTTCTCACACAGCCACCTTGCAAAACTGCAATGCATAATGCTTCACAGCAGGGGTGGGCAACCCACAGCACGGCCAGCCTCCGCGTGTGGCGCACAGCCGACCAGGGAGAGGACAAGCAGCACAGCAGCAGATAAGGCAGGGAGCAGAAAGTGGAGCAACATGCTGGACAGGGAGCGCAGGGAGGAGGCAGAAAGCAGAACTGCAGCTCAGGCAGGGGAGGGGAACCGAGCGGCCCTCAGGCGGGAGAGGGCGCAGAGCTGATGCCTGCTAAACGGTTTGCCCCACTGCTTCGCAGGACTGCAGAACCTGCCCAGGTGACAAGTGCAGGCACTGGGGCAAAAGGGCACAACTTCCTCTTTGTGGTCATTATTGCTCCACCACTGTGGGCAGAAATTGGCAGGTGGAGACCCCCGTCCCCCCTGAATAGCCAGGGTGAGTGGGGAAGCATGCTACACCAGGTAACAACTTGGCACTTCATTACTGCTCCTCCCCATATCCCAAGCTAAACAAGCTCTCCTGAACCCCAAACTCCAGGGCAGTCTCCAAGCCATGACACCTTCCTGGGACTCCTTCTGGGCCATTGCAACCAGGCAGCCGCAACTGAGCTGAGAATAAACTTCCCCTCCCAAATGGCCCTGTATCAACTGGGGCCCGTGGGACAGTGTGTAGAGTATAGTGCTGCATGGCAGCTGTAGAGGTTTATGGAGAAGGCTGGCCATACTGAAACATGCAGACACTGACCTTTCTATTTAGAGCATTAAACAATGTTACTCAATAAAACGTCTTTGAAAAAAAACCCAACAAAGAAGATCCTAGAGGCAGCTGTATTTTGTTACTAAAAGCAACTAGGAGAGTAAAGTTATGGCCAGTGCATCCTTCAAGGAAAGCTCTGTCTCTAGAGAAAGACAGAGCATTGCTAAGCTAATCGCGGGGGTCCCATCACAAACAAAGTCCCTTACTGCATAGCAGGACATCTCTACAAGTAGATGCAACGCCTATCGTGCCGGCACATGGGCCGCTGCACCGACGCGTACGTTTTGAGGTCAAAAAGGATCGTTCGAATCATCTCCTCCGATCTCCTGCATACATAAGCCTTGGAATTTCCTCCACTGCATCTCCTACTGGTGGGTCCATGATTTTGTCTGAGAGAAGTATTAAGTTAAAAGGCATGTAGTTATCTCAATTATCATTTTAAATCTTGGGTATTTAAGCTAAGCAGCTTTTCTTTAACATCCTCCTAGGTTATTACTGAAATAGAAACTATTTCATTACAGCTATATCCTGTAAATGCTATCCAGCATTTTTCCAAGAAAAGAAAAATAATTATGAAATCCCTCTGCCTTTTCTGTACCAGTATTAATAATTCTGTCATCCCCATTTAGCATGCTTTTGCTCGAGTTTTATTTGTTCGATTTATTTTAAAAAGTTCCTTATTATTAACTTTATTGGCAATAGAGTTAATAATAATAATTTTTCCCCTTCTATCTTTAGCTTCTCTGATGAACCCCATATTTTACCTTTTTTAGTCATTTTTATCTATGTCCCTCTATTTCACTTTTAAACTGCTGCTTGCCCTTCCCCTCTCAGCCAGGATGTGTTAGGATTCTTAATAATTTTTATTTGTTTGTTTTAAATTTACAAAACTTTTTTTTTTTTTTTGGACATTGCAGGATTCTGACTAGGGCAGGGAGAGGGGAGAGCATTTACTGAAGTTTTCTTAAACAGCCCCTAATCTTCATTCGCATGGTTTGGTTTAAAATTTTTCCTTTTAAGAATAATGCTTATAATTGATTTCATCTTTAGGAACCTGGCCCTTTCAAAACAGCAAATATTACACATTTGATGTCTCCCAGTGGCTTCACTAATGTGGGTTGCTTTGACAGAAGGAAATCAAATAGATTTATCTGCAATGCCACATCAGAAGGTCTTATTTCAATTCTTTTCTGCACTATTTGCTAAAGAACTTGGTTATCACATATAAACAGGCAACATCACCATCATGCATATATTTCTTTTCAAGTCTTCCACACTTTAAAATGGGAAGCTGTGACTTTAGATTGGTCTGGAAAGAGGAACCAAAACATTGAAACAACATTGCTCATTTTTTATTTTACTGTAGCATGTACATCAGGGCCCGTTTGCTCTGCATGGATAAGCTTATAGCAGGAGACAGTCTGGGTCTCTGCCCCAGAATTTGCAATGCAAAAACCAAAGGTGGGAGGAAGGCAACATCATTTTGTAGTTTTCCCAGGGAGACAGGGAGTGACAAAGTGGTTTTTCCACAGCCAGAGTGTTAGATGGGCTGGAACTGGACTTGGATATCCCAACCACAGTCCAGTACTTTGCCTATTAAACTATTCTACACGTGGAACAATTATCATACTAGCCTACACATAGCATTAAATAGCCAAAGAAAAGGGACACTTTTTAGTCAAGGCAGCCTGCAAACTTCTACAAAAACCCCGTTACATGAGATGATGAAGCAATTCAACTGAAACTTCTTATAAAACTAGCAACACTGTAAACCCACTAGAGAGCCTGAAACACTTATTTGCTGGAATAAACACAGTCCAATTCAAAAGCTGATTTCATTTTAAAAAAATAGAGCTCCTTTAAAATGGGGTGAAGTCTTCTGGCCTCCTTGAGCCAATAGTTCATATAATGTACCACAGCAGAAGATCTCCGTGTTCCTGCCAAACTTGCAGCCAGAATAGTCTTTTACTGGTGAGCGTTTAACATTACAGCCCTGTGAGAGAGCAGGCATTTCCCATGATATATGGGTAATAATTTTCTTATTGGCAAGGTCATTGGAAAATTGCAAAATATTTTGCCTAAAACAGAGGGAGTTTCAGCCTACTCCTTGAAGGAATGTGCAGGGGGAAAAAGAAAGAGCAATGACAGAAGGCTATTCTGCCATTTCCAGGGTTTCTCTCTGAAATACAGCCCTTTTTGTTTAAAAGAGCTTGTGTGCGATAGCCGGCCTGCAGTTGTGTTGGAATGACTGATAGGAGCAGTAACTGTAACAGCCAGAGTCAGCTCTGTGCTAGCCTCCCATGCCTGCCCCCAGGCATGCCACCCTGCTCCCTCACAACGTCAGGGCTGGAGATGCAGATAAGGTTGGAAGTTAGCATGAGCATAGGGACACTGCAGCATTTCTTTAAAGGTCACCTTGATCCCCCAAGGCTGGATCATAGTGTAACGAACAGGGGAGACGGGTGGAACGGGCTCACAGCAGTGCACGCACTTTCCAGGCCCCTGTGGAGGGGGGAATGCATGTGTGGTAACACCAATGCAGCAAGAGCCCATACCACTCCTTGCATGGAGTGCCCTACCTGAACACTGCCCCTGCTTACAGACCCAGCTCTGTTCTGCTCTTGCTGCAGCTCTGAACCTCCTGGGGCATGTGAAAGCAGAGCCTGAGGGCTGCTCTAAATTCAAGCCAGCTGCAAATGATCCCGGAGGGTGGAACAGCAGCTTGCGAAGTGCCTGGCAGGAGTGCTCTCCCGCGGCCTCTCTCCACTCCCAACAGACGGGAGCGGGTGAGACCCCGTAATATGCTTCCTGCCATCAGAGGCTCATCTTGACACAACCCTGCTTTGGAGACTTACAGGCTAAGGACAGAAGTTACTTATAAACCAGTGTAAGTGATCAGAAACTGGTTTAAACCTGCAACAGAACAGAAGTTCAGTGCGCATCAACCAGGTTCAAAATGACTGAAAGTGGTTTAAGATTCACCTGGTTTCAGGGCCATAGCAGGAGGCGGTGGTGAGTTGGGCCCCAGGGCAGCGCAGCCCAGGGTGGGGTGACCCTAGGGGGTGGGGGTCAGCGCCCACCACCTCCAGCCCCGCACGGGGGCTGTGGTTTGTAGGCATACCGCAGCTAGAGCGCAGCTCCCCACCCTCTCCCTGTGGCGGGACCCACATCGGCATTGGGCACTGATCAGTGCTCCTCCGAGAGACTTGGCCCAGGCACTGTGGCATGGGCCCTGCCTGAGAGGATCTTTAGCATGGACTGGAGCCAGTGCCATGTCGATGCCTGTGCCGCTCCCACCTGCAGTGGGGGGATTAAACCCCCGCCTTCCCCTCAGGCTGCCTGCAACTGGCCATGCCCCCTGCTCCTGCCAGTGAAGCGCCAAGCAAGTGAGCAGGGGTGGGAGGGCTGGGGACCCCTGGCAGGGCTGCTTCCACCCTCCCCCTTTAGGCACCCCACAGCTGGGGACCCTACAGGCAAGGGTGGGGGTTTAAACCCCTCCCCAGTCATACTCGGGCCTGCCAGGGCCTGACCACCCCCACACCCTCAGCTCAGCTTCCCTTCAGCCTTCTGGCCACTGCAAAAGGAAAGAGGGGCTCGCTCTAGCACTCCCCCAGCCTCTGGCCTGCGCCACTGCAGGCATGTGCCTGCATTTCCAAACTCAAAAGTGAATGGCTATTCCCTTGCTTATTGGTTCAATCTATGCAGGTTAGACTAACATGCAAAGGTTGAATGAATTCAGGCTCAGGCTTTTTGAATGTCTGTACTTAGCCATCATGGCATTAGAAAGGGATTCTGCTGCCAGTAGGGAGCAAGGCAGCCCAACCGCACCCTCGTATCTGGCTTCGAGTCAGAGGAAGCTGGGCAGATCTGGATTCCTGTCTTGGGAACAAAGGTAGGTGACACCTGCAATCCAGGCTTGGGAGAGCACAGGGACTATGTCCTCCTCGTGTTTCTGGGAGTGCACTCCAGCTGGGAGAGGGTGCAGGGAGGTGGAAGAGACTGCCCGTTCTAGGCAGGAGAGGATCAGACTACATCACACAAAAGGATGGCACAATATTTTCTCCCCACGCCCTCAAGGATCTCCCGCAGAGGTGCAGCTCCCTGGTGCCTTCCTCCCAAGCCAGAGCAAAGTCCCTTGGGTTCAGGCTGGCTGCACACAGGCTAAAGGGTTGATCAAGAAGTATAATCATGCCCTTGCCGCTGACTCCTTGATGCTGCCACGGTCAGATTTATAAAGATACTCATTTCTTCGTAGATTCCCAAACTGAGGCACCCAGAGGCTGAATATCCAGCAGCAGCTCACTCTGCACCTCTTAAACAATGATGATCAGACCCTTTCCACTGGGAAAGCAAATTCATACTCAAAAAATAAAGGCAGAGCCCTGACTCCCTTCTCCAGGCCTGTCCATATTTCCAGAGACTCCAAGCAAAGGCCTCCTCAGAACTGTGCCTGCACCTTCCCATGCAGCCCTCCTCAGCTGAGGGATCTCCGTGGCCAGCTCCTCCCAGCCCTGTGCCCAACAGGTGCCGAGACCCTGTGTCCTAACTCTTGCCCCTGCCCTGGCGCTCCTCTGCTCACAGGCGGGAGGCTGCACCTGCCGTGACCTGCAGCACAGGGCTAGGAGACTGCAGGTGACCCACCGCTACAAGTCACCAGACTCTGTGGGCCCACACACTGTTTCTAACGCACATCTGCCCTCCAAGCCTGTGTAACCATGATCCTCACTAAAATGCACTATGCCAATGCCTGGTATGACCTGGCACAGCAAAGCTATTATCTAGCCCAGGGCTGTCCAGTTGTTAGGTGGCCCTTGGCCCACATTAATGGGAGCTACACCAGTGGGGGAAATGGGCCACAGGGCTGCATGCCCCACCAAATCCCCTCCTTTTCCCCCTGCTGCACTGCACAGCCCAACACAACCTTAGCTGTGAGCTCCTCCATTTCTCCATGCCACTTGGGCACCCTGGGCTCCTTTGGCACTGATGGCTGCACCACACTACACTGCCCCACTCTCTGGGGCAGGGAAGGGAAGCCAGGAGGCAGGGGGGAGCCCAGAGACTCTGCAGCCAGAGCAAGAGGGGGAAGCCACAATTAACCCCTCAATGGCTACATGCAGCTCCTAGGCCACCAATTACGCAGCCCTGATCTAGCACATTTGTCCATAACAGGAGCAGGTTTGGAGCCCCAGAGCATACGCAGGTTCCAACAGAAAGCAGTTACAGTTATCATACGTAGGTAACATCCGTGTCAGCGAAAGCAGAGCCAAGGCTGGCAGTGGCTTGCATTTCAGCACTGCAAGCTACCTGCCTACCTATACAGCTTCCTTTCTGTTCAAGGCCCAAACATAAGATGTTTTAAACACTCACTGGGAAGCAACATGCTCCATTTCCATTAGCCACTTGCACTGAATTAGACTCAGCCTCTGCATCACAAAAATATTAATCACATTAGATGAAAATGATTGCCCACGTTATAGCCAACAAGCACTAGTCTGACATACAAATCCATTTTGTGGCCTTTGCTGTACAACATTCTGAATGCAAATTGCAGCGTCAAATGGCTTAAAAGCTTCAAATCCCATAATTCAAGCCTTGGTCCAGGTGCCTAACACCTCAACCAGAGACATTCAGGTTCAGGGGATTCTGCCACAAAGGGCGAAGGGTAAGGGAAGTCTGTCATAGCAGGGAGTGGAACGCCCTGTCACAGATATCCTCCGCTAAAGCAAGGACCATTCACGACACTAATATATGGGTGAGACTCAAAGCTGCCTGGCAGCGCTTTTAAGTTGTGTCAGAGCCAAAGTAACCAATCCCCAGTTAGAAAGATCTTCCCAGCTGCAACGCTGGGCATGCATTAGCCATGCAATACTGAACTTTTCTTTTCTTGGTTGGGAGGGATGTGATAGGGGTGGAAGGGTTGCAGAATCTATAGCTCTGTGCAAATCCTGCCATCCAAACCTAAGTGCCTATATGGCTGCTTGGAACAGAAGCAAGTCCTTGGCCCCAGCCAAAGGTATGCATTGTATTTCATGCTGACAAGTTCAGCTGTTTTGAATGCAAGCTGGGAAGGAAGGTGCAAAACACAGTAGTGAATCATCTAGCTCTCAAGTAAGTCAAACATTCCCCGCCTTCTGCCTCCTTTCAGACCAGCAGGTAACAAACTTCATCTGGTATGAATTACTTCACACAACTCGCACCCCAGCATTTTGGAGCTGGCAGAGCTTGCAGCACTGTCTTCATAGCTTGAGGCAGAAGTGTGGCTCTATGGATCTCCAACTATTTGCCTGAAAACACTCTCCTTGGATTTGTGTTTCTGCCATTTGCTTGAATAGCTTTCATGAAACACTCACCCCATGTTAGTGATTCTGCTGTGCAGAGCTATTTGTGCTGTCTGGCATTCGAGTCTGACTGCAAAACACGTGCTCAGGAGTGGTCTCTCTTCCCCTCTCAGTAGGTCAGATTAAGTTCCTCAAAATTTTAGAGGAACTTAATGACGCTGCTAGGCCAAGGTTTAAGTCAAGAAGGCAATTTTGGAGTGTGAGAGAAGAGCTGAATGACTAGAACTTTGACATCAAGGAAAAATGGATCCAGCAATGGGACACAAACGACATCATAAATACATTTCTTATCGCGGGCCCCACACCTAAATCCCCTGGCTTTGCTTTACCAAGGTAGAGCTGGACAATGTTGAAAAGGGTTCATACTAGACAAGTGTAACATGTCAGGGTCCCAGGGGTGGCCATGATGTCCCCAAGTGGCTCTGCAACTGTGCCTTGCACAGCCCATAGGGTACTCTCCCCATCTTTCCTGCCACACCTTGATGGAATATAAATAGATAACAGTAGATTGCCCTGGACCTTTGCTAGGCCTCGGTCCCTGGTCTTAGGCTCACTGGTTTTAGCCTCCATAATCTCAGGCCCCTGCCTGAGCCTCTGTAGTATGCAGTGCCAAGCTGGGCACCCAAAGCCTTATGGGCTTATTGGGTGGCTCCATAATCTCCCCTTTACCACACCCCATGCCTCATGGGTGTTACCATTACTGATGCCCCTTTGCTGGGGCCTCAGCCTCTGCCCCTTCAAACTCACTAGGCCTACCAGCCTAGGCCCACTAGATAGGACCTGGCTTCAAGGTGCTAGCTTCCCTTGTCCACTCTGGCCCTTTTGCACGTGCACCCTTGCTGGCACTGGGACCCTGGCCCCTCTATGCATGCACTTTCGCTGGTGCTAAAGCCTTGCGGCTGCACCTAGCAGAGCTCATGGCAATCAAGTGTCCCCCTGAACACCAGTGAGGCCTCCACCTCCCCTACAGCCTCTTCCACAAACCACCAGTTAACATAAATACAAGCCCCGGGGCTATAACACAAAATAATAGCCTGCAGCAGCCCTCTGCCCCTTTAAAAATATAAACATCTACTTAGCTCAGCACCCCGGGCACCCTTGGGCAAGAGCTGCTTCCCTGGGGGCAGCCAGGGCAAGACTGCCCCAGCTAGCCCCAGCTCTGGATTTAAATGCTCCCCTGGTGCTGCCTGCATCTGGTCACCTGACTGGCTGCAGGTGCTGGCTAATTACCTCATTAGCCAGTCACTCTAGCAACCTGCAGCTGGGGCACCCCCACCCCACCTGCCTGCAGAGCTCCCTTCCTAGGCTGCTTCCCCCGGCAAGTAGCAGAGGGCCTGGGGCTCTCTGTTACAACCAGGTAGATGTAACTACCTAATGCATCAGTGGGATTTTATTAAAGACCCTATGTGTGAGTGTGGCAAAATCCAAACTATAGCACACGCCACAGAGGAATGTCATATTTATCAATTTAATGATTGCATTGAAGACCTGCACCAGGCTATCAAGGATGCTTTGCAATGGCTATCAAATCTAAAACTGTCACTCTAGCCTTACCCCTCAGTGCCACTGTTTATAGGCTGCTTGTTTATAGCTTATCCTGTCATTCAGTTGAATAAATAAATAAGTAGGCGAGAGGCTGGTTTTAGCTATGCTAGTATAAATCCATGCCCTTGTGGATCAACCACCAGCAAAAATAATATCCAAATTAGGCTCAATGCATTGTATTTATATCAGTGGGAGATGCACACGTGCATATATATACCCACCCACCAGCCGGGCACAGAAAGTGTAGTCCCTTACGGCTTTCACTTAGAATACTATCCAAGGCTTCCAGTGACCCTTCCATTTGATAAGCACTTAATATTCCCTCCAGACACCTGCAAGGAAACCGACAGAAGACTGTCCAATGATAATCAATACTGAATTACACCACTCAGAGGAGAGGTTTGCTTTCCTTTTCCTTAGCTTCTTTACTGAAATATTCATCTGCAAACTGTCTACCATCTCCTTTATTGAAGCGTAATCTCATGGTGCGCATACTTCTGCAAGGACAGGATCCTAATGAATGGGTGCTGTTGCCATTAATTCAGTGTGCACAATCTCACTTCCCTCTGGAATGTTTTGTTTTTCTGGGAGGTAGGAGGGAATGCCAGCTCCTTATCTTGAGGCTGATGCCTTCTCCTGCGCCTAACATATCACTGCTCTGTCATCCTATATGCATGTAGTGCATCACGTGCTAGTCAGCTGGATGAATGCCAACCCCACATTAATTCAGACTCCTTGTTAACTTCAGTGTTGCACAAACCTTGGTGTAGGAGCTAATGAGAAATCAGAATCTGGCGCCACGGCTGGAATGAAATCAAACCTTGAAGCTCCTTTCCGAGCCATTATAACAATTACAGTGTGGAAAGTGAATTTAATGGCGTGGAGTGCTTAATTGTAATATCAGTCACGGCTTTGATCCAGGCAGCTCCTGCCATTACAGAACAAGGAAACTCCCTTAACAATTTTTAAAACTGCGCAAATGGTTGGAGAGGAAATTTGTTTTATTTATGTTATATTTGAAAGGTTTTTTAACTCATGCGCAGAAGAGCTTGGAGTTCTCTTGGTTGGCTTTGAAAAGGAATAGCGTCATCGATGGGAAACAGAGCACAGCTTCGAAGACGGTAAAATCATTTTGGGGGCAAACTGAGTCACGGTGGGCTGGACAGATATTGGGTATTAAAAATAATCACCCAGGCTGGATTGCACCCATAGCCCAGCCTTCAGGAGGGGTGATGTGCACTCGGTGCTGCTTCAGGAGGAACCAGATTTCAGACAACCCTGCCTGAGGCATTTTTCTTTCAGAGCTTCTTTACCCCCAGCTCCTGGGAGAAACATGCTGTGTAAGTCCATCGTCAAATGCAACATGGTTGCCCGTTAAATCAAGCCAGCCTGTGGGCTGGCATCTCCAGGGGAAGGAGATATAATGCCACCTTACCCCCTACCTCTTCCTGTCTACACAAGAGGGAAGGGGGAGGAGGAACAGACTAGGGATGCTGAGCATCTGGACCCAAGATTCAGCCCATGGGATCTTTGCTCCGTTCAGGCCAGGTGCACACTACTCCTAAAAATCAAGCACCCTCCCACGTGGACATGTCATGTATTATCTCTACCTGCCACCCATCCCCAGGATTTAACAAAGACATGCTCATAAGAGTATTTAGCCCCTTCCCCTTCAGCAGATCTTCAGAATATCAGACTTACAGGGCAAGACCACATTTCATTGAGCCATACCTCTTAGAAGGAAAAAGTTTCCTCCCTCTGGGACCACAGCTGATCTGACAAGATAATTTCCACATGGGCCGGGAGCACAGGACTGAGAGTCCGATGCCTGGAGTGAAAGCTGAGAAGTCAGGAACTGTATTCCTTCCCGAGCTGGGAAAACACCCACGCCCTGTGGGACTGGTCCAGAGCCACTCGTGAGCCAAGGGAAGGGTGGGAGTAGAATCAAGGGCTTCTGAGCTCCTATGGCCATGGCCAGGCCAACGGGTCAGGCTTCCTCTGAGCAAGCCACCTGCCAACCCAATTGCTTTGGTTAAAAAGACTGGAGCCTGGTCTTAGAGAATGAAAAGGTGTGGCTTGACCTTGCAGGGTGATGCCCTTCCAGCTGCCTTGCAGGGAGTCACCTGAGAAATGAACGGATGCAGCCTGAGGCTAGATTCACGTTCTGTGGATCCTCCTCAACGTTTCAAAACCCCTATTTAGACACGGGCCTCAGGGCAGCAACAGATGCAGGGGCCCTGAGGGGCACAGAGCCAGCATAGAAGTACTCCGGCTCAAAAAGACCTGAAATTTCTAAAGGCCTAACAACCCATCTCATCAGGATACATGTGCCCATGCCCAGAGCCTGGAAGAGGCCATCTGGCCTGACCAGTTGATGAAATGTTCTGTATTGGAAGGGGGGAAAGTCCTCAAACCTTCTCCCATGCTCTTCAGCAAGAGACTTAAGCTCTGAAAGCTTTTGGTTAAACTTGTTTGTAATTCTGGCTGAAAAAGTTTGTTGTCTTGGGGCAGAGTCACTCGTAATGAGGAGCTGGTATAAGATATTTGTGAATTTCTAGGCCCAAATGCTTGGACTAAGTCCCAATAAGGTTCTGAGGGAGCATACAGTATTTTAGACATTTTGTTCAACCTAACCATCTGGGGCCCACAAAAATGGACCTATCAAATTGGAAGTTAGGGCTAAACACCTCTCAAGGTGATGGTAAACAGTAGCACAGCACTGCTGAAACCACCATCCCCACTGTAAGTCTCACCTGCCAACACTGGTCATGCTTGGATACCTCGTGCTCTTGTGGTTTTCATACTTGGCGTAGTTGGCGCACGGGAGCTTTTGTTCTCTTTCCAGCTCTGTCACAGGGTAGGATGATCGACCCGCAGGCCTGTGCTTCTTTTTCTCTTCCCTCCTTGTATTTGTTTAGCTTACTTTAGTCTGTAAACACTCATTGGGGTAGAGACCAGGAAAAACTAGTCCTCCAAGTTGCTACCATAAAGATGATAATAGTAAAATGACTGTTTCCCCTTATAAAGCATGCCAAATGCAGGGAATCAACTCGTCACCATACAGGAAACCCAGTCCTAGTTGTCATTATTTTCTACAAACTGTCCAACCTTTTTTCCGAGTGGTTACCATCTTGGGCTGCTGAGTGTTTATACTTTATTTCTCAATTCCCCTTCTCTCTCCACTCCTGTTCATCTCCCTTTTGTGATTTTCTTCTTAGTAAATATTTCTACATTGGAAAAGTCTAGCCAAAAGAGATCTTTAGAAACAGAGACAGAGAAACAGAGTATCAATCATTTACCTTCAATTCTCCAGGGAAGAGGTGGAGAAAAGGAACAGCAAGGTAAAAAGTTAAAAACAGCAGAACCACAGCAAAGTGCTCTTTGAAGAGCATCCAACTTTATTTCTTCCAGTCTTGAAGCCCTTGCAACTAATGCCAGGGCTTTAAAAAAACCAAAAAAAAACCCTAATTCTCTTCCAAAAGTGAATTTTTCAGAGTCAAGCCAAACTACTTGATGCTAATTTGGTTATTTGGCAACAACACAACAATGCTAGTACCTGAACAACAGCCATCTGCATCTAAAAGATTTCGGTCAGGTCGTTTCCCAGGCCAAGAATTACACAAGTTACCGACACGATTAAAAGAAGAAAAAAAGCCTGTTATTTTAAATGTCTGCCATGTAACAAAGCATTGCATCACGCTGGAAATCTGCAATCCTTGTACTGACAGAGTATCTTGTAAAGGAACATCAGATGAGGTAACAAAAAGAAAAAAACACACATTATCTGTATAAACATTTCAGAGGTCAAATATTGCCTCTCATTTCCTGCCATAAATGTCCAACTCAGACTGTGGACAGACTTCAGAAAGGCAAGATTGGGATGTCATTTTTTTGCTTGTCACATACAAGATAAGAGAGCTATTAAAAATATTGCAGATTAGTCAGACCATACCCCGATTAAAAATGCCTCAACAGTACCATTGCACAACCAGTCTTGCACTACTGCCCCAGAAATGGGACTACAAGGGGCTCTCTCTCCCGCACACGTTCACTCTGCTGACAAGTCCCAGGGTAAACCAGGTGGCCTGACAACGGCACAATGCAAGGGAATATAGTTCCCACCCTTACATCTCCAAGCCGTGCAACAAGGGAAGGTCCCTGAAGAGAATACTCCAGCCACAAGCTCCTAAGGTGCCCCTAAAATAGCTTTTCTGTGTGACCTAGAGAGCCTGGGGGCAGACCCTGGTGCAGAACCAATGTTGCCCAACTCCCAAGCCCGTGACTAGCCTGCAAGAGCATCCTTCTGTCTGAACCTCAGCTACTGGCACAGTTGGCTGCATATGCTGCTCAGAGGTACAAGAATGGGTCCTGCTATGGGCAAGGTACGCTCTTCCCTGCCCTCCTACTCCCAAGGAATCAGTTGAGCTGCTACTAATTATATTTTGGACAACTGAAAGCTGAGCCTTCAAATTATTGGACAGTGGTTTAATTCAAAGCCTGATAAAAAAACCCAACGTGTTCAAAGCAGGAAGAGTGACGTTGAGAGTGTTTCTTTGTAGAGCACTCTGTAATAGAAGAGGCGGCTCTGTATGGGACGCTTTTACAAACTGACCCAGACATAGCTTGGACATTTCCTTCCCAATTTAAATGTTTTTGGCCATCCTGTGGCAAGCAGACATTGGCACAAAACAGAGGCACCCTGACACTCAAGGAGGGAGGTACCCCTCGTAGACATCCCCCATGGGCACATCCCTACCTGCATAGGAAGGACTTTCAGGACCACATCTTCCTTGTGCAGCTGGCCTGTTCCTTTGGCCCATGAAGACAGGGATTGAGGCCAAGGCATCAGTTCCCACCCCCCCACCCCCATTCCTCTTTGACAACATAGTCAAACACTAAACACTGTACAGAGGGAATCATCTGCATGCAATGGCCTTTCACACACTCCTCCCCTCTCAGCTCCTTCTGCTTAAAGGCCTGTCAAAATACAGCCCTTTACAAACAAGGGCAGTTGACAGATGGATGGGGCAGGCATGGGTTGTCTTTACCTCCAATTACATAGCTATTGACCAGCATCAGGCCACCCGCTCCATACTATGAAGCTGAAGATTGATGTAAATGAACTAGACCCTTTTCTTTTTGCTAATTATATTGTTCCTCCTTATGTTAGATATGAGCTTCTGCATAGAAGAGTATGAGACAGAGACAGAGAGAATATACACTTCCATGGGCAGGGAGTGGGAAAAAGGAAACAGCACAAAATTTCTCTAGTGGGGGTAGGAAAAACAGAAAACCCCATCATCTAGTGAACAGTGGAAGCATCTACACAAGATACTTACTGCATAGCAGCCTAATAACACTGTGCAGTAGCATGCCCATCAAAAACTGTGCTAATAAGCTACTGCTCAGCATTAGGCTACTGCACAGTAATAGTCACCAAAAAACTTGCACTGCCGCTACTGCGCAGTAAGTGTAGATACTGCGCATTCAGGCAGTACTTCATTAAGGAAGTACTAAGCAAAATGTGCAGTAACTACAGTGTATTCGTGAACATTTAGACACACCCAGAGAGAAGCACAAATAATAAAACTTCCAACTTCTTTACCTCAATGTGAATTTGCCAGAGCTACTTACAAGCAAATGATTCCTACAGATTTACACAAATTCAGGTTCAAACCAAACCTGGTTTTTCTATGGTCCAGTTTTCCTGTGGAGTCATAAGCAAGGCTGGAATACGATTTCATCATTTTTGTGCTAATCTACATGGATTAGTGAAGGGTACATTGGAACTGGGCACAGTGGATTTATGGAAAAATGGAGTATTTGTGTACCAATAACATGGCTGAAACTCAAAATATCCCAGCAAACCTGAACAGTGGGAGCAAAACGGGGCCTCTGCTAGTTCTGATTCATGTCAAAAGTTGCAGGAGAGTCTAAGGAACATATTTGTTAAGGAAAACTCTGGGAGTGACAGCAGGCTACCAGCATAAAGAAGTGCAGGACACCCACCAACTTTAATGAGCTATTCTGCACGGAGAATGAAAGCAGTTTGTGGCATTAAGATGATAAAGCAGCTCTCTAGGGGATCTCGCAGGCAAGCGAGCAGAAGTAATACCGCAACTGTTAGTTATCCTGCTGAACACAAACAAACTGACCGGGGCAATCCTGAGATTGTATCATTAAGCACTGTGGGTGGTTTACATAGTATTAGGGGTAGCAAGGTTTCCTTTTCAAAGGAAGCGTTAGGACCTGAGACCAGCAAAGGAAACATATACTAGAACACGTGGGAATTTCTAAAAGACCCATACAAATCCAGTACTGACTTCTCATTCCCAGTCTCCGATCACACAGCAAGAGCGAAGCCCTCCTCCCGTGTTACAGCTTGCAGGTTCGGAGGGTGGAACACGTTAACGCTTCCCAAAAGCTTGATACTGCTCAAATCTTTACACCCAAGGGAACATTGTTCAGCGAGGCCCTAGCAAATGCCCGTACCGTCCGTGTTGACGCCAGTGCCAACGCACATGATGACAGGCCAGTGTCAGAGCGCATTTCAAGAAGCCAGCTCAAACACAGGATGTGCGAAGGAAACTTTTTCCCAGAATAAGCGACAACAGACTCGGAGACCCGAGCCTGCAGAACCACTAACATAAAATAAAAAATTAAAGAATTGTGGAAATAAACAGAGAGTCTGGAGAGGTTTCGGACGAAGCTGAAAGTAATCCTGAAAAGGAGCACTGGTCTGGGGCCACGCTGTGTCTTCACAGAGCCTGAGAAACTCCACCTCAAACACAGGGGAATGTGGAAATTAGTACCTCAGTAGGTTACCTCCGTGTTACCAGGCAATAACCCCTCTAAAATACACCACTAGCTTTCCAATTATCTAGACATCAGGAAACTCTCATGAGCAAGCATGGAATAGCCTTGCTTTAAAGTAGGCTGATTGGCTCATGATGAAGGATAATTGTTTCAACTTGAAATGCCATCAGATTTGCCAGCTTGTCTGATCTCAGCCTTATGTGAACGTATTGACTTGAGCAGATACTTAAATGTGTCTACACGATATGTGTCAACTCCAGTCGTGGGTTTCCCGTGGACTGTTCTGTCAGACTGACCCCGGGCCGGTATCCTGTTCTCAGCTAGGATCCGACTTTACCCCATGGGAGTTTGGATCCAATAAGCAGAGCTAAAGCTGCTCCTGCTGAGAAGGGACCTTTGCCACATACGGCACTAGGCTAACTTCTGGCTATTCACATTAGAAGTATAGTTCAGCTGACTAGTCTCCACCAAGTTAAGTTTTAAAATGCAGTTCTGACAGGAGCCAGAGTCGGCATCCCTCTAGTAATCAGTCAGATGGAGTACCTGGTGCCCACAAGAAGATGTCGAAATGGTCACACACAAAAACCCAAGTTAAGAGTTTATAAAATCCTGTCTAAGTACAGAAAAGTTAAAGCAAAACACTGTCAAGAAAACATTTCAGATTCCAATCCCAAAACCGTACCATTTATTACGAGGCCTTTAAAATTGACAATGAGGGAATTCTTCACTGTGGTCTTGCCCTCGCTTTCACCCTACAAAGTAATGCTGTATGGAGGCAGAGTAAACACTATGTGCTGTATTTTCCTAAATAAAGCAAAGGAAAAAAACAAATCAATGTCTATTCTGCTGCCAGCAGATATGGAGTCAATTAAAAAACTAAAATATACAATAACTTAACTCTTTACATAGCAGTCCACACACATCAATACCAGGAGTGTCAGCTCAAAATGTTTCAATCCTGTGGATTTCTGTAAGTTGAAGCTTCCTTTTCCTTACTTCCAAAACTCTGCGGGTGAGTTTGTCGCTTCAGACAGCAAAGGTCTTCCAGGAACAGCCAAACCAAAGCATTCAGCAAATTTCCTGCCCGATGCTTTGTACATCAGATGCACCGTCATGTCCAAGATCATTCCCAGGAGTCATTTTACATGCAGTATCAAGACAGCGATATGCCCACACTCCCAGAAATTGCACCTTCAAGCCACTGATAGATAGCCTTTGCGCATGATACAGGACCAGAAATGCAAGTAAATACCTAGTTTTAGGCTGAACATTTCCTGTCTTCTTTTAGATTCTGCTTTGCTTTTAAATGGGCTCACGAGCCTCATGTTTCTCCTTCATGATTTTATCCATTGTCCCTCCTAGGATTCTGAATTACTGACAGATAACTCTAAAACCAGAGGCTGTCACATTTTGGGGGGACAGGAAGAGTAAAAGAAAAAATATGAACCTGAGTCAGGTCTCAGGACAAGGGGACCGCCGAATGGACCAAACCAAACACTGTCACCTCTCGAGGGGTTTGAAAAATGGATCCATGTGCAAATTTTGCACTAGGAACTCATTTGCAGCTGAAGCTTGCATGCACCATATTCACTGTCTGATGCCAGAAATTCCCAAAGTAATTCTGTCAGCCTGAATGAAAAAGTTGTTGCTCCCATGATTTATTCTGGTCTCAGACACAGCTAATCAGCTCACACATGCTCTGCTGTCCTGTAGTTGCATGCTGCAGCAACCGAGCAAAATTTCCACCTGCAAATTTTTAAACAATTTTTTGCAAACTTGCCCTTTCTAACTCATGAAAGGCTCCACTGATGTCAATTTTTTTGACTCGCATTTTCTTCAGAGTTGTAAAAATGAGTAGATAGCGGAAGTGTCATGTGACACAGCCTGACCTGCAGCACATAGACAGAAAATGACCGGCTGGGTAATAAAAGACTTGTGAACTGGCTTGCTGAAGGTGACTTTCACACTCCCTCTTGTTTGCCTGTTTTCTGAGAAATATGGGATTGCATCTCAATGTCTGCAGCAGGAGCAACTCAGCAACTCACAGCCCAGTATGCTGTAACCCAGCCACCAGTGCCACAAGGCAAAATCACTTTCACGAACCAAAGCAGAATGAAAGTCCAAAAAACCCACAATGATTTATTAAAGCTTTAAGCATAACGCACCATTCTCTTCCAATGAACCAGATAAAACCCATTTATTGTTCCAACGTGTTACTATGTACACCAAGCTACACTCTACACGAGTCAAGCCCCCTCAACCTGTCCGAAGTAAGAGCATTTGAACGTGTGGGGCAGTTAGAGAGACAAATCTACTCCCAGTAAACAGAGCCACGGTAATAGTTGTCCAGGCACTGCTGCAACACAGCAGTTGCTCCACTGCTTCACAGGCTAAAAAAATCATGATGTATTCTTTATGTCAGCTCTTTGGGGCTAATAGGGGTGCTCTCTCTGGCGTGTGTGCATACACAGCTGGCGGTGCATCCCAAGGTGCCGCTCCAGTTTAGACAGAGAAGAAAGACACCCCTCACTCCGTATTACAGTCTGGGTACGCAGGCACCCCTGGATGGTTGTGGACTCCCAGCACAACATCCAAAAAATCTACATCATGGATGACGTTCACCCCAAACGCTGCTCTTCATTTCCCATTTGGATGGGATTTTGTCAGAAAACCTCACCCCTCTATTTTTTTTAAGCCATATTCAGGCAGAGTGAATGACTGCTTTTCCTAGATCCATATGTAATGAGTGCATCAGTCCCCTGGGGCCTACCTAAGTGAGGAAAGGCTGCCAGGCAAAACCATTCCTGAAGAAAACCAGACTTTAATGTAATTTAACGGAGTAGAAGTTTTGCATTCTTGGAGAGTTAAATAACCAGTAGAAATAATCATAAATTGATCAAGCTGGGGCTCCTTTTTTTCCTTTTAAATGCTTTATGCTTCCAGTGTTGCTTACATAGTAACCAGAATCAGATCAGAGGGGATGACAGAGCACAGGAAGAATACTCCAGCCGCAAGCCCGGGAGTTTACGTAAGTCCAAGAGTCAGACCACGTGCTGCAGAAAATCTGCTAGGGGCAGATGCCATAGTCCTCTTTGGCGTATGCATCTGCTCTGCTTTCTCACGGTGGAGACTGGTTGAAGATCCCCTGAATCAGATTCTTAGTTCCTTGAAGGCCAGGACATTTTTAAATTCCATCCCAAGGATTATAGCCTCTCCTTGCTGCTTTATTGTTCTTAGCCATTATCTCTGGCAAATACTGTATCCACGGGGAACTCTCACACAACCAGTCTCATTATTTCATCTTCATTCAACCTTTTCAGAGGCCTGTTGGACAACACTTCTCAGAAAGGTGTACATATGCCTACAGAACCAAGCACATTAACACTTGTCTACTTTGGTGCATATTTTATGTATTTATTTATTAGTTTTTACGTGGGGTGGGAAGCATCTTTTTTATTACTATTGTTTGCTTATCACTTCCCATTCTAAGGTTTTGCGTTGCCAAATTTTAGTCATTCGGGATGAAGCTTTCCATAACAGTTGCATGTGTCAGGATGAGTCAATTGGAAAATGAATGGGACAGGGGAGGAGGAGAAAATAAGCTTTCAAGTGTTATGGCTCCAAAATGAAGCAATACTCTCTTAATGTAGGGTCTTTTGTGTATAATATAAATGGGGTTATTCTCCTCTCTCAACTTCCCACGCCTGTTAGAACACAGGCTTTTTCGGGTGAGGGCTGTCTTTGCCTAGAGCAACAATACCCAGAAAGCACTAACAAATGGTTTAAGTGTCACTGAAACATATTTGTGCATGCAACAGCTGAGTGCTCATGTTTATAGGAGAATTTGGGGGCATTCAACATTAAAACAAGCAAACAAACAAAGCTGGAGTTCGGTCCCTGTTGTTCTGAAGGCTCAGCTTTCTAAATCCTTCTATTGGGCACATGCAGTCCCTAATTTCTGATGAGAACTGGCTACCCAAAAGCCCTCCAGAATTTTGAATATGCCAATTTAAGAAATATTTTTTGCACTGGACTCATGTTGGAATTTAATTTAGATAGATGTAACTCTAAAACAGTCACCAGAGGAGTGCATTAGCTGGTTAAAATATACCATTTTTTGCTATTCTACCAGGTTAAACCTGACACTGTGTCATATCCCTTTGACGTGGGAAGCATGACATGTTTTCTCAGCACCTCCATCTGGACTTGCTGCATGGTCCCTCACTACAAGGCCTCAAGCAGTGGCCGCCCGTGGAACGCACAGGACATACAGTGCATCCTGAAGGGTTACAGGAGTCTTCTTTTCTTTCCCAACGAAAAGCTGCCAAAGTTCAGACCTTGCTTTTTGTTTTAATTTTATTTAACATTTTACTTGCAGCCAGGAAAAAAATATAATGCAAGTAATTGTTGGGCAATCTATACACCAGGTCAGATCTCCCAGCAGGCATCTCATCTTCCACGACCGAAATGAAAGACTTCCTGTGGGACCCCAGAGGCATCCATACATGATGCCAATGCCCTGCATGCATACAATGAATTTTGAGTCTGAGTTGACTTGAATGACTTCAGCGTGGTTATCTCAAATCTCTATTACACTATTCCCCAATATTTATTGTCAACAGCGCTGAGATTAGAAGATGCTTTCCTCCCATTTCAAAACTTAACGGCCCATTGACCACATTTCCTCCGAAGCATAACCCCTGCCTCCCGCGACGCTGAATCTGTGCCATGCTAATGAAAAGCCTTCTCTTTCAGGTCAGCATCTAGAATGGAAATGATTTACATCACAGGCACTGTGCAGTTTGACTCACTAAACCTATTTCTTTAGTAATTAGAGATACAAACTACAGTGAGCCCAAATAATAAGCTGACCTGCTGGATACTTCTCCTTGCAATGTTTATATATCCTTTCATTAAATGTACTTAAGGCTAGAGTTCTGGTGAAAGCAAAAACTCCCCTGGTAGCCACAAGCCAAGGACAACAACTAACACTTTTGTTAGTAAGTCTCGAATAGTCATTTTTGCTTCCAAGTTAATGATGTCCGCCAGAGTTACTACAGCAGCAAGAAGGGAGAGAAAATAAGTTCAATCCACTCTGTCCCAAAAGAAGAGTTCCTTTTCCCTCGCTTCGGAAAGCGCCTTCGAACAGATCCTTTTGAACGTCATATTTTGCAATGTGATTATGGCAGCATCACAAACAGAGAAGTCAGCAATGAAAAAACAAGATCCTTTCGACTTCCCTCTGCCAGTTCTAGAAGATTAGGGGAACTGGTTGAATCACAGTCCAGGAATTGCTACCCTTCCAGTGATGGGAGGTTTAAACATAGGATGGGAATAAACAAGTAAATCTTATGGAATATGACTTCCTTGTGCTGACACAAATTTCTGTAATATTTATTACTGAGATGCAAGGTGTCATAGCAACCTGAAGGAAAACAAATCAGAGGGTTTTTTGAAAGAGAGAGAGAGAGATCTGCATTTTGTGTCCACATTTAAGCAAGAACGGTCATATTTCAACAACGTAGCCAAGCCTATAAAAATGCATTTTTCTTTCTTCTGACAATATTCATAGGACAGGCAGTATTCATTGCATATTAAAACATGCTGATAACCCTGCCATGCACTGCTGAAGGGGTTCATATGTTTGCTTCAAAAGCATTATATCCTTTTGCCTTTAAACCACCAGCATCTTCAAAATAACATATGAGTAGTGGGTTTGGTCGCTGGTTTTTTATAAAGACGCAAACTGTCTCTGAGGTACAACACCTGACAGAGACCTGGCCATTTCAGCACAGTGCCGTCGCGGTGGCATGGCAGCAGGTATGGAACAGGAGTGTGTGGGGAAGGGTAACCCAGAACGTTTTTGCAGCAGTTAATGAGGCACACGTACTAAATTTAGTGTAACATGGCTACCTACTCAAAGAGTTCAAACTAATACGGGGACTAGGTTAATAATGTAAAAAGCTAGTAGTTTCCAAAAAATGTAACCCACAAGGAATTATTACTAATTATACACAGACACATGCACATTTATATAATACTTTTCACCCAGAGATCAAAGACTTTCTACAGGCCTATTTAAAAGTATCACCTAGTTTATGCAGTGTGTGCCAGAACCAATCTTCTCCCTCTTTGCCTCTATCTTTCTTCTGAAATAATACTCTCAAGAGGATGTCCTAGGCTAGTGCAAGTATTCACTTATATTAGAAACAGATGTTTCACTCTGCAGGGGAAAGCATCTCATTAATGGTCATCAGTGGGGGAAAGAATCACACAAATAACCAGAAGTCAGTGGTCGGTGCCACTACTCTTCCCCCTGAAAAGTTCCTTTAATTTCTTGTTGGATAACCTTGGATATACACGTCTCTACCCAAGTGATATTTTAAACATGCTCTTTCATCCCAGCATATGTAGTAGGTTATATTTCCACCCACTGATCATATAAATGCAGTCTTCTGGTTTCCTACCTTGTGGCATTCCTATGGCTATGATCTCTACATATTGAATGACTACAGTTCTCATATCCATTCCTAAACACAACTCAGGTTTCACCCACTCCTTTACTCAGTTGTTTTAAAATTTGAATGGTGGGAATTTTAAGACTTCAGCTTTCCAGTTATGTAGCACTTCCACATACCCAGGTGGAGTTGTTCAGCTGATACAAAACAATATCTATTTTTGAAAAACAAATCCAACTAGTTTTGGATTTCCCTAGGACGGGATTCACCTCCAAGGAGGATTATTCTGCACTGGTCTGATCCTGCAGGGAGCAAACCAGGAAAGCCAAGGCTGCAACTGAACTCCAACTAGCTTCAGGCATCA